>NC_091454.1:163009700-163312427 GCF_027789765.1 Dendropsophus ebraccatus
GTTTGCACAGATTTTCTTATTTATACATGGATGAGATTCAGAATAGCAAGATCAAAAATTCCTCTTTCTGTTTAGTTAATCTAAAACAGAATTGTGCTGCTAAAAGTTTCTTGATTGTGTACTTATGTTCTCTAGCAATACTATTTTTACCTTAGATTTACAGATATACTTACAATGGGTGACTCCTGAGATGAAAAATTCATGATTTTATGACTACATATCCAAAAGAAAAAACCTGTTGAGAAATCCTAAAAGCAAATGTACCATTAGGTACATTGCTTTAAGATTTATATCTGAATAGGCCGGCGCGGGGATGGAGTTGCGTCACAGAGGGGAGGGGTTTCGTGTCACACTGGGGGTGGGAGGGCCTGCCTACAGTGCTTCAGGCTGGCGGGAAAAGACCGGCACCATGCCTGGAAACAGGGCCATGGTTAAAAAAAAGGACCACGGCACTGGCGGTCTATTCATGTAAAGATCTTAAAGCAATGTGCCATTTTCCAAGTAGTGTCAATTTTCTGTGGATCCTTCTTGCTTACTAGACAAGACAATGAACTGTTGAACTGGCCTGCCAGGGTATTGCCCACTGGGTTCAGGTTCTGAAAAACAATGCATTTGGAAAGTCCTCAGAACCTTTCACTTTTTTTTCCCCAATTTGACCTTAAAGGGGTAGTTCAGCAAAAAAAAATAAAAAAAATCACAAAACATTTTTAACCAATTGATGCCAGAAAGTGCCATAGATTTACTTCTATTAAAAAATCTCAAGCCTTCCAGTACTTACCACCTGCTGTATGTCCTGCAGGAAGTGGTGTATTTTTTCTGCCTGTGCCCGGAACTGTCTAGAGCAGGAGCAAATCCCCATAGAAAACCTTACCTGCTCTCCACACTGGAAAGAATACACCAGAATACCTGCAGGAAATACAGCAGCTGATAAGTACTGGAAGGTTTGAGATTTTTTAATAATAGTAAATTACAAATCTCTGGCACTTTCTGGTACCAGTTGATTTGAAAGAAATTTTTATTTGCTGAACTACCCCTTTAAGGTGTTAAAATAAAAAAAAGGCCAGGTTTCACCAATGCAAAACAATAACACACAGAAATGAGTCCATCTACACTTTACCACTAAAACACTAAAGCCAAACAGTGGATAAATAGTTTTAAATGGCCAGCAGTTGCATCAAATATGGATTATTATGTTAGCACTGTGAGCTAGTTACAATACGAGGTTGCGCTCTCAGGAATACTGATTACAATCAGAACCAGATGTGCTTTCCATGGTCAGATTGAAAGCGGCTAAAAAAGATAAACAACTAGAAATCAGTTCAAAGAAAATAGATGCCAAGGGGTGTTTCTAGAAATTAAAATATCTTTGTGTGCATGTTGTGTATAGTTAGGGAAATAATCTTTGAATAGACAAAAACATTGAAAAGCAAAAGACTGAGGGACCACCAAGGTGTTTCCAAGCTTGGATATTTGTTGGGTAACTTAAAGGATTTTTACCTTGTTTCTGCTATCTGGTGCTGGTGTCGACTACAATACAAATAGGTAATAATACTACCAGTAAGCTATCATTTAGGTTGTGGAAACAAGTGGTTGATATCCATTCCTGGCTTGTTTTTGTAACATTTTTTCACATGCTTTTCGACAAGTTAAAAATTGCACTATTTGATCAGTTTTTTCTTTTAATTAAAGGGGTTGTCCTTCGAAAATCTATTTCTTTCAAATCAACTGGTGTCAGAAAGTTATATAGATTTGTAATTTACTTCTATTAAAAAAATCTCAAGTCTTTCCATATTTATCAGCTGCTGTATGTCATGCAGGAAATGTTTTATTTTCAGTCTGAAACTGCTCTCTGCTGACATCTCTGGCCGAGATAGGTACTCTTGGTTTTCTATGAATCCCCATAGAAAACCTCTCCTACTCTGGACAGTTCCTGTCTCGGCCAGAGATGTCAGCAGAGAGCACTGTGTCAGACTGAAAATAAAACATTTCCTGCAGGACATATAGTAGCTAATAAGTTTGGGAAGACTTGAGAATTTTTAATAGAAGTAAATTACAAATCTGTATAACTTTCTGATATCAGTTTCTGATGTATGATATGAAAGCCAAATAAAATAAGGCAGTTTGATACTAAAAACTGAGCCCTGAAGAACCAGCAAATAATAACAAAGTGGAGAGAAATTGAAACTTGACAAATGTGAAATATTGAGCCTGGAACTAATTTGTTTAAAAAAATGAGAGATGTCAAGTGTTGTAAATGAATGAAACATCGCAGGTACTGTGCTTTGGAACAGGGAAAGTATTAGTAAAGTGATGCAGAGATAGGCAGTAGAAAGTTTCTCCATTCTCCTCAACTGCATCCCCTGATGTTAAAAATTTTAATGTGATAAACAAAAAACTTGAACATTTCATACAAAAAGGCTCATGAGGGAGATATAAAGGAGGATGGTGGGGTTAGGCACTTAATAGCCTGCTGCTTTGTAAAAGGACCTGACTCGTGGGTGTGCTTTCTCTACTGAGTGGAGGTGCTGTTTTGTTTTTGCTGCATCTTCTCAATTCATTTAAAGAGGAAGTCCCACGAAAATAAAAAATACACTGCAGGCAGGTGCATGAACATAATAAAGAAAGTATACTTACCTATCCCTGTGCCTCCATCACTCTCACCCCCTCGGACAGACGCTGCAAGTGATTTTCGTCTGGCTTTTCCATACATCATAGCCCCACCGATGGATTGCTCGCTTAACCAGCCAGTGACTGCAGCGGTGTCCCACCCTAGTCACTGATCGGCTGAGAGGGCAATTTATCAATGAGGTATGTGATGTTGCAGCAGCAGGAGCTGCTGGAGGCCAGCTGCTCTCAGCTATTGTTAAGACAGCATTACGGGAGCACAGGGATAGTTAAGTATGCTTTCTCTGTTGCTGCATTCTCATGCCTGCCTCTAATTTTGTTTTTTTAAGGGACTTCTCCTTTAACTCAGAAGTAGTGTAGGGGATCAGGGGACTCCCCCATATTTGTGGCTTGTTTTCACCTATGACTCATACTGCTTTAACGCCTTGAAAATATGCCCTGCTTTGGACTTTAAGACAGAGCTCAAATTTTTAAATCTAACACTTGTCTCTTTATGTGGTAATCATTTCGGAAAACTTTAAATTGTTCATGTTATTCTGAAAATGTTTTTTTTTTTTTTTTGTTTGTTCAGCCGTCCTCCTAATATGCAGGTGAATAGGCTTCTTGTCACACCCCTCCCCCCGCCCTCCAGCTTCTGATTGACAGTTGACTGCCTATACACAGCATGGATAGATAACTGACAATCATCAACTGGTGGGCGGAGTTTTCTGCTTCTCATGAATACTGAGGACTACTGAGCTCATGCAAATAATGGAGAGGACTACTTATTGTCCATGTTATTCAGAAAGATATCTCTGGATCAGCTGCAGAGAATAGTGTAAGCGATAACACCATTCTGCTCATCTTCCCTGTAACTAGTTTATGCTACCCTAAGATAGGATAGCCTAAACCTGCTGACAGAGTCTCTTTAATTTTGCAGGCGCAGGCCAATTGGCACAGCAGCTACCTAATTTTTTTAATGCCATTGTCAAAACTGCCAGCGGCATTTAAATGCCAATAAAACATGGTTCCCATTAGTCTAGTGGTGGGATCCCCTCCCCACGATGCGATTGCGAGGGGGCGATCTTTCGTACTTGCCGGGCTGGGCCTCAACAATGCAATTAAACTGATCCTCATTTGGCAATCCTTAAGGGTCCATTTACACAGAAAGATTATCTGACAGATTATCTGCCAAAGATTTGAAGCCAAAGCCAGGAATGGATTTTAAAAGAGGAGAAATATCAGGCTTTTTGTATGACCTGATCTCTGTTTATAGTCTGTTTCTGGCTTTGGCTTCAAATCTTTGGCAGATAATCTGTCAGATAATCTTTCTGTGTAAATGGACCCTTACTATGGGCTCCAGAAGCCCTTAGTAATGGAGCAATGATTGCAGAGATCAATGCAAAACATATGTACTGCATTAATTTCCCTGAGCAATCAGTGCATTGCTCACATTAGTTCCCTATGGGGACTACAAATTACTGTAAAAAATGACGTTTTTAAATGAATAAATCCCTTCCCATATTAAAAGTTTAACGGGGGGGCGTGACTAGCCGCTGAAGAGAGAGGACGTGTCTGCCCTGAGCTCCTGCTGTGTTGGCTAACAAGCGCCAATTTTCCTGCTACTTGGACATTTTGTTTACTGCCCGGGTAAGCCTGACTCCCGGTCTCATCCCCGACAAGACAGACATCACGGAAAGCGACAGCGGCAGCCCGGAGGCGACAACAAGCCTCCCGGCAGTCCGCTCCACCTCCACAAAATGGCGCCGGCTCCCCCACTGATCCTATCCTGGACTGTCTGTTAGCGGCTGCCGGAGAGGGGTGGCAGACTTCTCCGGCACACAGTGTCACAGCGGGGGGGGGGGGGGGTGCCCGGGGGAGCCCCTGGAGGTTCCCTCGGGGTCCTCAGTACATCAGCAAGCTGGTGAGAGGGGAACAAGAGGAGATGGCTCCGCTCCTGCACGGCATCACAACAGACTATCTCCCACTGAGTTTATACAGAGACAGGGACAGCAGCTGCAGACTCCACGCTCTCCTGTGACAGGTGTAACCCGACCAGTAGCGGATCATAATAGGTCCTTTTCGGGCGGTAGCCTGGGGCCCTGAGCTCCTGGGGGGCCCATGGCCACCCAAAAAGACTTATATTTTTAATGGTGTAATGTCTCCTGGCTACAATTCTGCCATGATTTGCAAAAAAAAAAATCACTGCTTTTTTAGCGCAATTTTGCACAGATCAAGGCATCATGAGATTATCTATCCTGTACTATCCTGAGCACCATGCAGCCTTTGTTACAGTGGGGTGGGGGGCCCTGGCTTGGTGAACAGCCCGGGGCCTATGGTAAAGTTAATCCGCCCCTGAACCCGACTCTCTACTACTCTAACTTCACCGCAGCTCACCAGAACTGACACTATTAAACCTGAATGTAACCAACAGGCCACTGGCGGAACTACCGCGGTAGCAGCCATAGCGGCTACTACAGGGCCCCGCCGCATCAGGGGGCCCGTGACGCAGGTCCCGGGCTCCTCCTGATCGGGCGACTCCTTTCCCCAACCATAGGGAAAAGGAGTCACTGGGCACGGGACCGACCGACAGCGCTCCTGTCAGTCCCCCGTCTGATGCGCGGCTGCCGGGGTGTCGCGTCCTATCCCCGGTAGCGCGCGTATCATAGAGCTCTCTGTGTGCCGGAAGTCGCGGCTGCAGCACAAGCCCACAGAGAGCTCTATGATACGCGCGCTGTTGGGGATAGGACGCGACACCCCCGGCAGCCGCGCATCAGACGGGGGTCTGAGAGGAAAAAGGCTCAACGGGGGAGCGTGTTGTAAGGTGAGTTTTTTTTGTTTTTTTTTTTTAAACCTGCTTTCCGGGGGGGGGGGGGGGGGGGGGGGGGGGGGGAGAGAGAAGGGGGCATCTATAAGGGGGATGGGGAGAAGAGGGCATCTATAAGGGGGATGGGGAGAAGAGGGCATCTATAAGGAAGGGGGGGAGAGGGGGACATCTATAAGTAAGGGGGGGGAGAGGGGGACATCTATAAGGAAGGGGGGGAGAGGAGGGCATCTATAAGGAAGGGGGGGAGAGGGGGACATCTATAAGGAAGGGGGGAGAGGAGGGCATCTATAAGGAAGGGGGGAGAGGGGGACATCTATAAGGAAGGGGGGGAGAGGAGGGCATCTATAAGGAAGGGGGGAGAGGGGGACATCTATAAGGGAGGGGGGAGAGGGGGACATCTATAAGGAAGGGGGGAGAGGGGGGCATCTATAAGGGGGGAGAGGAGGGCATCTATAAGGGAGGGGGGAGAGGGGGACATCTATAAGGAAGGGGGGAGAGGGGGACATCTATAAGGAAGGGGGGAGAGGGGGCATCTATAAGGGGGGGAGAGGAGGGCATCTATAAGGAAGGGGGGGGGAGGGGGACATCTATAAGGAAGGGGGGAGAGGGGGACATCTATAAGGAAGGGGGGAGAGGGGGACATCTATAAGGAAGGGGGGAGAGGGGGACATCTATAAGGAAGGGGGGGAGAGGAGGGCATCTATAAGGGAGGGAGAAGGGGGAATCTATAAGGAAGGGGGGATAGGAGGGCATCTATAAGGAAGGGGGGGAGAGGGAGACATCTATAAGGAAGGGGGGGATAGGAGGGCATCTATAAGGAAGGGGGGAGAGGAGGACATCTATAAGGAAGGGGAGGAGAGGGGGACATCTATAAGGAAGGGGGGGAGAGGAGGGCATCTATAAGGGAGGGGGGAGAGGGGGACATCTATAAGGAAGGGGGGAGAGGGGGCATCTATAAGGGGGGGAGAGGAGGGCATCTATAAGGAAGGGGGAGAGGGGGACATCTATAAGGAAGGGGGGAGAGGGGGACATCTATAAGGAAGGGGGGAGAGGGGGACATCTATAAGGAAGGGGGGAGAGGGGGACATCTATAAGGAAGGGGGGAGAGGAGGGCGTCTATAAGGGAGGGAGAAGGGGGAATCTATAAGGAAGGGGGGGGATAGGAGGGCATCTATAAGGAAGAGGGGGAGAGGGAGACATCTATAAGGAAGGGAGGGATAGGAGGGCATCTATAAGGAAGGGGGGAGAGGGGGACATCTATAAGGAAGTGGGGAGAGGGGGACATCTATAAGGAAGGGGGGAGAGGGGGACATCTATAAGGGAGGGAGAAGGGGGCATCTATAAGGGAGGGGGGAAAGAGGGCCATCTATAAGGAAGGGGGGGAGAGGGGGACATCTATAAGGGAGGGAGAAGGGGGCATCTATAAGGGAGGGGGGAGAGGAGGGCATCTATAAGGGAGGGGGGATAGGAGGGCATCTATAAGGAAGGGGGGGGAGAGGAGGGCATCTATAAGGGAGGGGGGAGAGAGGGCCATCTATAAGGAAGGGGGGGGAGAGGGGGACATCTATAAGGGGGGGGGGAGAGGGACATCTATAAGGGGGGGCAACATAGGGGGAGAGGGGGCCATCTATAAGGGGACAACATAGGGGAGAGGAGCACAACATAGGGGAGAGGGATATTATAAAGGGACAACATTGGGGGAGAGGGGAACATCTATAAAGGGACAATATAGGGGGAGAGGGGGCCATCTATAAGAGGACAACATAGGAGGGGCCATCTATAGGGGGGGCAACATAGGGGACCATCTATTAGGGGACAACATGGGGGGCATCTATAAGGGGGACAGCATGGGGGGCTTCTATAAGGGGGGCAACATAAGGGGGCTATTTATAAGGAGGGGCGGCAGAGAGGAGGGCCATATAATAAAATGGGATCACATAGAGTCAGCCTTCCCACTAAATGAGGGTGTAAAGGGGCCAATGCAGATGTGCAGTATAGAGAGATGAGGATGGTGCCAGTGTGAGGAGACTAATATGTTTTTCTGGCAGATTCTGTGGATTTGTGGCTCGGAGAAGGAGATGGAGAAGAAAATGAAAAGGGAAGAACTCCGATCAGAGAAGACGTCCCCTGTAAGTCACCTGATATAACTGTACTGTAATTTATATGGTGTACAGGACCTGTGTAGAGCTGAGTGTGTTGATGGCGTAGTGGTCGATCGAGAGGGGGCGGGCGGGGGGGGGCCCCAATCAAAAGTTTGCTATGGGGCCCAGCCATTTCTAGTTACGCCCCTGCAACAGGCTCAGTATATTGATCTACTACATAGAGCCGATGCCCTAGAAATTAAAATATCTTTGTGTGCATGTTGTGTATAGTTAGGGAAATAATCTTTGAATAGACAAAAACATTGAAAAGCAAAAGACTGAGGGACCAGCAAGGTGTTTCCAAGCTTGGATATTTGTTGGGTAACTTAAAGGATTTTTACCTTGTTTCTGCTATCTGGTGCTGGTGTTGACTACAATACAAATAGGTAATAATACTCCCAGTAAGCTATCATTTAGGTTGTGGAAACAAGTGGTTGATATCCATTCACGGCTCGTTTTTGTAACATTTTTTCACATGTCTTGACTTTGTTAACATGAGCAGCCTTGATGATTTACTGGAGTCTTCAGCGCCACTAACCATCCACTCTCTGAAAACAATTCTGCTGACAATGCAGCGCTCAAAGCAGGATGGCTTTAAATACACTATTGCAGCCATCAAAGACTCTGTCTATGCTATGGAAAAGAGAGAGCAAAGGTTGGAAGAGACTATGGTTGAATTTATCTCCAATTACAACACCTTGATTGAGTCGCACTGGGACTTACATGCGGAAGTGGGCCACCTACGCAACACTTTAGCGACTGTGGATGACCGCGCTAGAATGCACAATGTGAAAGTAAGGGGCATCCCCGAAACCATCTTGGCTCTTGATCTTCCGCAATTTGTTCAAAGCCTAAGTGAAGAATAGATTCCTCAATGCATTTCTAAAGACTCCAGCGTTGATTGGGCGCGTTGGGTCCCTAGGTCCAAAAACCTACCCGCTGATGTTCCCTATGACACCATTGTCCGCATACATCACCTCCGCACAAAAACAGCCTTTCTTGCCGCTACTAGGAAGAGCAAGGGACTTGTACACAGGAATGCAGCGATCTCTGTATACTCTGATCTATCGCCCACTACCTTGAATTTCCGCAGATCTATGACTCCATTTACGTCTGAACTGAGGAAACATGACATCTCTTATAAGTGGAATTCCCCGTCGCACCTGACCGTATTTAAAGGATCTAAGACTTTTGTAGTCCAGGATCTGGATGAGGGGCTACAACACCTGACCGACTGGAATATACCACCGGACACTTGTGGAGCTACTACATCCCCTGTCCCCGGAAGGCATGCGCCTACTGACTGAGAATTCCTTTTTTTTGATTACCCAGTGACTTGGACTTACCAGCGCATGTTCTTAGTACATCTCTGTTAAATTTTGCTATAATACATTTTCCCTGGCAGTTAACTACTAGACCCAGCAGATATGACCTCAGGGACTCTTGACAATCCACTTCCTCCACTCCATCCTTCCCCTCCCAGGTTTCCTCCCTCTCACTCCCCCATTCCCACTTATAGTGTCTTTTTGCTAACAAATTTTTGGCAACTGACTGTTTTGTGTAAAATTATTTGTGAAAAATCTTAATAAACCTTTTTGAAACGTTAAAAGTTTAACCCCTTAACGGCGCATGACGCATGACAGCTGCATTTGAATAGTGACTGTGCCCCTCTCCCTGGTGTCTAGTGGGGGATCTCCACCCTGCGATGCAATCGTAGAGGGGAGATCCGTTCTAATGAGCCGGCCGGGGCTCAGCTTCGGAATGACGGTGATCCCGGCTCGCCATTCTATGTATGTGGTCTGCTGCAGACCATTCAAATAGAGCACCGATCTGATGGATCTGTGCTCTGTTATATACACAGCATTGATCTTAATAGGAGATCAGTGCTGTGTATATAGTAGTCCCCCAGGGGGCTTCTAATTACTCTATGTGAAAAAAGAATAAAGTCCTTTTATTAATAAATAACCCCCTCCCCTAATAAAAGTCCAAATCACCACCCTTTTCCCGTTTTATAAATAAAAATAAATAAATAAACAAACATGTTTGGTATCTCTGCGTGCGTAATCGCCCGAAATAGTAATTTATTTAATTCATGATCCCTCACGGTAAACGGCGTAAGCGCCCAAAAAATTCCAAAGTGCAAAATTGAGCATTTTTGGTCGCATCAAATCCAGAAAAATTGTAATAAAAAGCGATCAAAAAGTCACATATGCACAATCAAGGTATCGATAGAAAGAACACATCATGGCGCAAAAACATGACACCTCACACATAGACCAAAGGATAAAAGCGCTATAAGCCTGGGAATAGAGCGATTTTAAGGAACGTTTATTTTCTGTACAAGGTTTTAATTTTTTACAAGCCATCAATTAATATAAAAGTTATACAAGTTGCATATAGTTTTAATTGTACCGACTTGAGGAACATATATAACATACCAGTAAAATCGAAGCCCTCCCAAAGAAAAATAATTGCTTTTTTCATTTCACTGCACATATAATTTTTTTTCTGGTTTCGCAGCATATTTTATGCAACAATTCAGCCTGTCATTGCAAAATACAATTAGTGACGCAAGAAATAAGGGCTCATGTGGGTCAGTAGGTGTAAAAATGCAAGTGCTATGGCCTTATATACACAAGGAGGAAAAACAAAAACGCAAAAACGAAAATTAGCCCGGTCCTTAAGGGGTTAAAGGGGTTGTCCAGCGAAAATCTTTTTCTTTCAAATCAACTTGTTTTAGAAAGTTATATAGCTTTGTAATTTACTTCTATTAAAAAATCTTGTGTCGTCCAGTACTTATTAGCTCCTATATGTCCTGCAGGAAATGCTGTTTTATTTTCAGTCTGAGACAGTGCTCTCTGCTGACATCTCTGGCAGAGACAGGAACTCTGCCCCCGTTCTGCCTCCGTTATGAATCCCCATAGAAAACCTCTCCTGCTCTGGACAGTTCCTGTCTTGGCCACAGATGTCAGCAGAAAGCAGTGTGTCAGACTGAAAAGAAGCATGACATACAGCAGCTGATAAGTACTGGAAGACTTGAGATTTTGTAATAGAATTAAATCACAAATCTATATAACTTTCTGACACCAGTTGATTTGAAAGAAAAAAAGATTTTAGCTGGACAACCCCTTTAACCTCTTAAGGACGCATGACGTACCGGTACCGGGTGCCCCTTGTAGCCCGGGACCGCGGGTATTAGCGGGCACGGTCCGATCGCCGTGCCTGCTAATACAGTAATCAGATGCAGCCGTCCCCGGCTCGGCACTCGTTTGTTTTCGGCTACAGCAGCCGAAAGCAAACGAGTGCCGATCTCATTGATCTTTGCTGTATATCTATACAGCAAAGATCTCAATAAGAGATCAAAGTATATATACTAGAAGTCCCCCAGGGGGGCTTCTAGTATATGTGTAAAAAAAAAAGAAAGTATTGTTATTAGTAAAAAGCCTCCTCCCCTAATAAAAGTTTGAATCACCCCCCCTTTTCCCAGGTTTTAAATAAAAATAAATAAATACACATGTTTGGTTTCGCCGCGTGCGTAATCGCCCGAACTATTAATTAATCACATTCCTGATCTCGCACGGTAAACAGCGTAAGCGCAAAAAAATCCCAAAGTGCAAAATTGCACATTTTTGGTCGCATCAAATCCAGAAAAAATGTAATAAAAAGCGATCAAAAAGTTGTATATGCACAATCAAGGTACCGATAGAAAGAACACATCATGGCGCAAAAAATGACACCTCACACAGCCCCATAGACCAAAGGATAAAAGCGCTATAAGCCTGGGAATAGAGCGATTTTAAGGAATGTATATTTGTTAACAATGGTTTGAATTTTTTACAGGCCATCAGATATAAGTAAAGTTATACATGTTATATATAGTTTTAATCGTAACGACTTGAGGAACATGCATAACAAGTCAGTTTTACCCGAGGGCGAATGGCGTAAAAACACAATCCCCCCAAATAAAAGAAATGCATTTTTTTTTCAATTTCACTACACTTTGAATTTTTTTCTGGTTTCGCAGTGTACTTTATGCAAAAATTCAGCCTGTCATTGCAAATTACAATTAGTGTCGCAAAAAATAAGGGCTCATGTGAGTTTCTAGGTGGAAAAATGCAAGTGCTATGGCCTTTTAAACACAAGGACGAAAATGCAAAAATGAAAAGTGGCCCTGTCCTTAAAGGGTTAAATAACCCCCCCTTTTCCCATTTTATAAATAAACATATTTGCCATTGCCACATGTAGAATCCGCTGATCTATTAAATTATCAGATTATCAGATCTCACACGGTAAATGGCATAACCGCAAAAAAAGGACTAAAGTGCAAGATTGCAGATTTTTTAGCACATCTATCCAGAAAAATTTGAAAAACAAAAAAAGGGAACAAAAAGTCACATGCAATCAAGTTACTGAAGAGAGAACAGATCATGGTACAAAAAATGACACCACAAATAGCCTTATGGGCAAAAAAACAAACAAACAAAAAACAACATTATAAGGATGCTAATAAAGAGAACAATTTTAGTTTTTTTTAAAAAAGCAGTCAAGTCAAATAAAGGTTATATAAGTTGCATGTAGTTGTAACTGTACTGACTTCAGTAACATAGATAACATGTCAGTTTTACCACAGGGCAAATAGTGTAAGCATGAAATCCCCCGAAATAAAAAAAGATGTTTTTTTTTAAAGTTCACAGCGCAAATATTTTTTTTCTGGTTTCTCAGTATACTTTATGGAAAAATTATGTGTCCACTGCAAAGTACAATTGGTGTAGCAAGAAATAAGGACCTATGTGGGTCTGCTGATAAAAATTTTTTAAGGGCTATGGCCCTTTAAACACGAGGAGGAAAGAACGGAAGTGCAAAAACTAAAAGTGGCTGTGTCTTTAAAGAGAATGTACCATCACCACTACGGATTTCTTTTTTTTTTGCGGTTGTTGAAGTTAGAGATGAGCGAACCGGTTCGGCCTGTATGGGATCTGGTTCGGATTTTTCCAAAAGTCCGAGTCCGGTCAGATTCGGATTTTTGGAAGTCCGCTCCGTACTTTTTTTTTCTTGCTTTCTAAAATGGCAGCTGCCATTTTAGAAAGCAGGAAGTGTTCCGGGTGGGAAAAGCGATTTCCCATGATGCCCGGAACACATCCAATCAGCAGGGATCTTGCACTAGCCCACCCCCTGTGTGACGTCGGTACTGCTTTTAGAGGAGCGGTCACATGACCGCATGAGGCAGTCTGCACAGAGAGAGGAAGAAGTCTGTTACTGCACACAGCTTGTCAGTGACAAAACGCTGCTGCTGCTGTACTGACTACCGAGAAGATATTTACAAAAGCAAAGACCACAAGATTATTAGGAAAGCGGAGAGGAGAAACATATACTGATTGAGAGAGAAAAATAGAGAGGGCGAAATATAGATAGATTAGGCATAGGAGAGCAAAGGGTGCACAGAAGAAAAACGTGCTCTACAGATATATGACTACTGCTGTTCCGTCACTGCATTTGTGACCTTTTTCCTGCATAGACCATGTAATGGGGAATTTCCTGCATAGACCCTGTAATGGTGAGTTTCCTGCATAGACCCTGTAATGGTGAATATTGAAGTTAAAAAAAAAAAAAATTGACTTTGAGATATTGAAAAGATAATGATATTACTGACATGTAGAGCCCTAAATTCAACCAAATACACTACCCCCCATATCATACAGATGCTTTAAATTATGAAATTCGAAGAAATCTGAAATTCGGTTGAACCGAACTTTTCAAAAAAATCCGAGAGGTCCGGTCAAAACGAACTTTTGAAAAGTTTGCTCACCTCTAGTTGCAGTATCTGCTTGGCACCGGCATGGGGATCCCAGTGGCGCAGTCCTTTAAAAAATAAAAAATAAAAAATAGCCCCATACTGTTTAAGAAATTATTGCACAAAGGATGGTACATGGCAAAATTGCATTTTTTTCCCACATATGCTAGTGTTCCAAGGTGTAGCAGTATATGTAGTTATAATCTGAAAAAATGGCAGGGCTCAGAAAGAAAGGAGCAAAATATGACAGTACTGAAGCAATATAGTTTAGTGGATTTTCAGGTGACAACTGTTATTTACAGGGGACCTCAGCACTGTCTGACCAATTGCAAGTACTTGCCTAAGAGGGGTCATGTAGTAATTGGCCCCCAGTAAAAAAAAGCGAACCTGGAGTGTGTGGCCTTTCATTAGTGGTGGCTGAAGAAATTGGATGCAGCTCCAAGACTGTCTGGAAAACATGGATACCGCCATAAGCTGTATCTATGTATTCCAGGACTCCCTAGGGCTGAATCCAACTTCTTCAGCCACTTCTACCCTCAACAGCAGCCATCACCACTGTGTCACCAAGTCAGTTGATACGTTGATACTTTAACACAGGAGCGTCACTATATCTAAGATTGTGTCAATAACTTCCAATTTATGTTGAACATGTATTGAACAGGGTGGGATGGGGTTAATTTTCTTTTCTTTTCTACTGTCTGGTTAGCTTTACAGAGCAGCTGTGGTTTGACCAGATTTCACTGATTTATACTTCTTAAGTTGTGCTTACTTAATAGGAAAATGCAGAGCTGGACATAAATCTTAAAGACCACCATTTATAGATAAGCCCTCATCCACTGTGCAGACAGTACTTAGGAATTTCTTAGTAATATACAAGTTTATTCAGAATAAACAAAAGTCAGAAAATCTGAATTTGTAAAAATAAGAAGCTGCAAATAGTATAATAGTTTATTATTTTCTGAACTTGCGCAAAAAATCAAATGATGTAAAACGAACCCCCAAAATAGTGCAAAATAGCAAAATGTAATGTTTTAATTTCCCCAAACAATAAGTTATACAAGTTAAATGTACTTCAACAAGGTTTGCCACTGAACAATACAACCCACCCTGTGAAAAACAAGTCTTCTTATGGCTACATCAAAGTAAAAAAAAAAAGCTATGGCTCTCATAATGCAGGAATACATTTTTTTTTAAACCAATATATAGCTGTGTCCTGATGGCCAAATAAGTAATGTCTTTAAAGTCAATCTGTCAGCTAAAATTCAGGTTTCAAACTGACACATGGTAGCTTTCACATATCCATCTGTACTCCCAGAAAATAGAAAAATGGTTTTATTTTTCAGTGCAAAGTGTCAAAGGAGCTTTTCCAAGCCCCTGAAGGCTATAACACCTTCCCCTCCCAATCCTACCAGGTGTTAAGGTCTCAATGCTAAAATCCCTGTTGATCTCTAGACCCTCGCCAATCAAAACTTTTGATATGTCTGTGTGACATGTGGTTTCCCACAGTTAGGAACAAGAAAAAATAAAGTCAAGTAAAAGCTAGTATAACAAAGGTAAAAATATCACAGATATTTCATCATTTGTGATAACCCCAAGTTTCAAATAAATAAATTTGAAGTGTACCTTACAAAAAAACTTCATAGAGACATGTCAAAAGTTTTGATCAGTGTTCAGTTAAAATAAAAAAAAAGTTAAAAAAAAAAAAAAGAGGCAGGCTCCATAGAGCTCCATTATAATTCCAACTTGTCTCTATGACATGCCAAAAGTTTTTTGTAACTACAGTGACACTTTAACCCCTTAACGACATCGGGCGTATACTTACGCCCTGATGCCGGTAAGGACGTTCAGAGCGGGGCCGCGCGGCGAGCCCGCTCTGAACCGCGGCGGTGCCGGAAGTAAACGAGTGCCTATCTCATGGATCTCTGCAGCATATCTATGCTGCAGAGATCTCTATGAGAGATCAAAGCACTTATACTAGAAGTCCCCTAGGGGGGCTTCTAGTATAAGTGTAAAAGTTAAAAAAAAAATGTTGTTAACAGTAAAAAGCCCCCTCCCCTAATAAAAGTCTGAATCACCCCCCTTTTCCCAGGTTACAAATAAAAGTAAATAAAAAAATAAACATGTTTGCTATCGCCGCGTGTGTAATCGCCCGAACTATTAATTAATCACATTCCTGATCTCGCACGGTAAATGGCGTCAGCGCAATAAAATCCCAAAGTGCAAAATTGCGCATTTTTGGTTGCATCAAATCCAGAAAAATTGTAATAAAAAGCGATCAAAAAGTCATATATGCGCAATCAAGGTACCGATAGAAAGAACACATCATGGCGCAAAAAATGACACCTGACACAGCCCCATAGACCAAAGGATAAAAGCGCTATAAGCCTGGGAATGGAGCGATTTTAAGTGACGTATATTTGTTGACAATGGTTTAAATTTTTTACAGGCCATCAGATACAATATAAGTTATACATGTTACATATCGTTTTAATCGTAACGACTTGAGGAACATAAATAAAAAGTCAGTTTTACCCCAGGGCATATGGCGTAAAAACACGTTTCCCCCAAATAAACAAAATGCTTTTTTTTTTTTCAATTTCACCACACTTTGAATTTTTTTCTGGTTTCGCAGTGTACTTTATGCAAAGATTCAGCCTGTCATTGCAAAGTACAATTAGTGACGCAAAAAATAAGGGCTCATGTGGGTCTCTAGGTGGAAAAATGCAAGTGCTATGGCCTTTTAAGCACAAGGAGGAAAAAACTAAAACGCAAAAATCGAAATTGGCTCTGTCCTTAAGGGGTTAAAGAAGGGGAACTGAATGAAGAAGAGGGAAGACAAAACCTTAGAATACCAGCAAGAGGAATAAAAGCTGTGCTTAAAGACAAATTATACTATATGGAACAAAATAAAAGAACCAAGGACCGAGTTTTAAGCTTGTAGTCATACAAACAGGCAGTTATACAACAGGAATAATCAGACAAGGAAAACAAGTGAAGGATATTATAATTATCAGACTTCTGCAGAAAAAAAATGTGATCACATAGGGAACTAGGATGATTGCCATTCAATGTTAATCAAAATGGAAAAGGAGAACAAAAAACTATAGAAAATGCAAAACAAAAAGACAATTAAGTATTATAATAATAAATTGACCTGGACAACTGAGTAGGAATAGAGTGAAGGACTGATCAAGTGGAACATGCTCTTCCATGGTGGATGCTGCCAATACAAAACGATCTCTATGCCTCACCAACCTCAACAGGATGATGCATGGGACTTTCCACTGTTCGTTTTGAAAGCAAACATTTTTTAAAAATTACCTTAATTCATTAAAACAAATTAGTCTCCCAAATGCTGCGTTTACACGAAACGTTAATTGGCCCGATCGTACGAATAACAATGTCAGAGTAATGATTTTTTTTCATAACGGTCAGCGTTTAGGTATGATATATCGAACGGAAATTCGTTTTGCGATCTTTTTGCGATCGTTTTGCAATCGCTTAAGCCTATCTCACACATTGGTTTACACTGTTTACACTGAACGATCTGCAAATTTTTTGCGGACGATTTTAGAACATGTTGTAAGATCAAAATGAACGATTTCTCGCTCGTCATTTGATCGTTCGCAGCGTTTAAACGTACGATTATCGCTCGAATTCGATCGCTATCGTGCGAATTCGCACGATAATCGTTCCGTGTAAACGCAGCATAACTCCATAAAATATTAAGGCATGCACAAAAGGTGTCGGCAATTACAGAAAAACCTGTGCAGTATATTAACCTTATTGCCAAAACTGCCTCCCCAGCCCTCTCTCACCGATAAACTAGGAGACCAACAGCAAGATCTGGGTTCAAAAGTGAAGAGGAAACCATTAATTTAGTCGATATCCGAGGACACCCACCCTCCAAATTATATACAGCTGTATATATAAATATTGCATGCAGCCACATCTTATTTCATCATTAATACCAGAAGTCTGCAAGGGTAAATATCATTCTCAACGAATGTATGTAATCATTAAGGGCTATATTGGTTATTGTGTCCGGTAAAGTGATTTGTCTTGTTGCATGACTACCGAGCCACTTGTGCAATAAACTTTCCTAAAAAGTGTCAGCAAAGGTAAAAAATAAAATAACATATCTGATGTTGAATTATGTTTCTCATATTGAAGCCAATTATTTATAAAATGTGCAAGCAATTCTAAGCATTCTCATATTGCTGTCAATAATCAATTTGTGAGAAAAGAGGCAGCCTGGAAAATTTTTAGATGTTTGCTCACATAAAGGGTTTGAAAGCCCCGGGGACCCTGTGCTCTTTTGCTACTGTAAACTTTAATCATTTCTAATTTGGCTTGTTTTACTACAGTGTATTTGATCCTCATGCTTCACTACAGATAGTTTAAAAACATGTTAAGTAGACATTTACTATGCTAACCATCTGGTAAGGCCCAATCACAAAGTCTATTGGAAACCTGGTCCTATGGCGGAAATTTGTTTTTGCCTTAACACTTCTGAAAAGTAAAATAAAGCAAGTGTAAAATAATTTGTCATTCACATTTATTATAGAGAATGTTATTTTTGTTATGGCTATATGAATAAAGAACATGAAAACATCCTGTAAGAAAACTTATTAGTAAAAGATGTTGAAGATATTACTCTTTATAGTAGGGCAAAATGAACTGCAAGCGTGTTTAATGAATTTTGTGCATTTTTTAGCTCTACAAAGTATTTTAGACGTTATCAGAGAACTCGAAACTCAGATGCGTATATACAAGGAGTTGTCAAGCTGTAGTTTTTAGGGTAAAAAATAAACTTTAGTTTAAAATCAGTCCTATTGCACACACTCCCATACACAAGAGGTTTGTATTCATGTACTGGACAGTATATGCACACCAGTGAAACAAGCAAGTATACTGTCCCACCTTATATAATGGTTTCACCAACATACAGTATAATATTACAAGATACAGTGCCTACAAGTAGTATTCAACCCCCTGCAGATTTAGCAGGTTTACACATTCGGAATTAACTTGGCATTGTGACATTTGGACTGTAGATCAGCCTGGAAGTGTGAAATGCACTGCAGCAAAAAAGAATGTTATTTCTTTGTTTATTGTTTTTTAAAATTGAGAAAAGTTTATTCAGAGGGTCAATTATTATTCAACCCCTCGAACCACCAGAATTCTGTTTGGTTCCCCTAAAGTATTAAGGCACAAAGAACAATGAGCTTCACATGTTTGGATTAATTATCTGTTTTCCCCGCCTTTTCTGACTATTTAAGACCCTCCCCAAACTTGTGAACAGCACTCATACATGGTCAACATGGGAAAGACAAAGGAGCATTCCAAGGCCATCAGAGACAAGATGGTGGAGGGTCACATAGCTGGCAAGGGGTACAAAACCCTTTCCAAGGAGTTGGGCCTACCTGTCTCCACTGTTGGGAGCATCATCTGGAAGTGGAAGGCTTATGGAACTACTGTTAGCCTTCCACGGCCTGGACAGCCTTTGAACCTTTGAAAGTTTCCTCCCATGCTGAGGCCAGGCTTGTCCGAAGAGTCAAGGCTGACCCAAGGATAACAAGGCAGGAGCTCCGGGAAGATCTCATGGCAGTAGGGACATTGGTTTCAGTCAATACCATAAGTAACGTACTCCACCGCAATGGTCTCCGTTCCAGACGAGCCCGTAAGGTACCTTTACTTTTAAAGCGTCATGTCAAGGCTCGTCTACAGTTTGCTCATGATCACTTGGAGGACTCTGAGGCAGACTGGTTCAAGGTTCTCTGGTCTGATGAGACCAAGATCGAGATCTTTGGTGCCAACCACACATGTGACGTTTGGCGACTGGATGGCATTGCATACGACCCCAAGAATACCATCCCTACAGTCAAGCATGGTGGTGGCAGCATCATGCTGTGGGGCTGCTTCTCAGCCAAGGGGCCTGGCCATCTGGTCCACATCCATGGGAGGATGGATAGCACGGCCTACCTGGAGATTTTGGCCAAGAACCTCCGCTCCTCCATCAAGGATCTTAAGATGGGTCGTCATTTCATCTTCCAACAAGACAACGACCCAAAGCACACAGCCAAGAAAACCAAGACCTGGTTCAAGAGGGAAAAAATCAAGGTGTTGCAGTGGCCTAGTCAGTCTCCTGACCTTTACCCAATTGAAAACTTGTGGAAGGAGCTCAAGATTAAAGTCCACATGAGACACCCAAAGAACCTAGATAACTTGGAGAAGATCTGCATGGAGGAGTGGGCCAAGATAACTCCAGAGACCTGTGCCTGCCTGATCAGGTCTTATAAAAGACAATTATTAGCTGTAATTGCAAACAAGGGTTTTTCCACAAAATATTAAACCTAGGGGTTGAATAATAATTGACCCACACTTTTATGTTTAAAATTTATTATAATTTAACTGAGCAACGTAACTTTTTGGTTTGTAATATTTATGTGTCTGGTAATAAATCCTGCTCTTGTTTGAAGTTTGAAGGCTCTAACTTATTTGCAACTTACCAAGCATGCTTAATCTAAATTCAAGGGGTTGAATACTACTTGTAGGCACTGTAAGTAAAAGAAAAAAACAACAACTCATAAGTAGTCTATAAAATGGGTAAGTGCTGTATTAATATTAGATAAGTTTCCAGTGTTCTATAAAGCCTAAGCGTAGGTTCACACATGAAAATTATCTTGTAGAATCCAACATGTATTCCATGTAGGGATGAGCGAACCGAACCGTTACGAACCAGATTCGTTACGAACTTTGCAAAAAGTTAGTTACCAAGTTCGTTAAAATCGCAACGGCGTTGCAAAACTGTATTGTTTTCACAGAATGGAAGAGGATATAAGGAATTATTACTCCTATCATTCCTTTTATCCTGTTATTATGTGAATATCAAGGTGTGTGACATCACTACAGGAACAGGAAGTGCCTGAGCGTCCATTCTCTTTCTCATTGTGTGTCTAGACTGCAGAGAGAGAGGAGGTGTACGTTAGGCAGAGAGGGAAAACACATAGATTACATATCCAAACAACTGGATAAGTACAGGGAGAGATAGAGATGGAGTATATATTGTTTGTGAGAGAAGCAGGAGAGAGGAAGATAAAAAAAAAAATCGCAAGATCCAGGGAAAGCTTGATAAGCCCATACATAGTGAAAGAGGCTGAGAAATCAAGAGTTAGGTAGAGAGAGGGATAGATAGGCATCTAACTCAAAAATTGTGATATCTAGGGAGAGATAGGGAGATAAAAAAAAGAAATACGGAGAGAAAAGTGAGAAGAGTCACTCAGGAACGTAGCATTGAACCAGCTACTGTTCCGTGACAGAGAGGAGACGCTAGACGTTGCTGCTCTGCTGGGTGCCGTTAACCGCGTATAGCCGAAAGCAAAAAAGTTTTAAAAATTTTTTAAAAAAAGTTTGTTTGTTTGTGATCAGCTGTTCTAGGTGACACTAAGTCAGTGCCCCACAAAAGCTGTCCGTTTGTGCTCTGCTGGTTGCCGTCACACCCGTTAAGCCACCCGCAACCAAAAAAGTAAAAAAAAAACTTAAAAAAAAAAAAGTTTGTTTGTTTGCTTGTGATAAGCTGTTTTAGGTGATGCTAAGTCAGCGCCCCACAAAAGCTGTCCGTTTGTGCTCTGCTGGTTGCCGTCAAACCCGTTTAGCCACCCGCAACCAAAAAAAGTTAAAAAATAAAAAATAATTGTTTTTTGTGATAACCTGTACATTTCTGCTTTGCTGTGTGCCTCCAACCCCCAAAGCAATAGTCACTGAAACTTTGTGCCTTCTGGCCAATAGATTATTTCTTTTTCAAAATTTACACCAACCAAACAACTATGTCCAAGGGTCCTACTTCCAGCACTTCCCAGGCAAGGACTGCAACGGCATCATGTAAGAACCACACAGCCAGCGGTTCTAGATTGGCTTACCCAATCCTCCAGTTCCACTGCCCAAAGCTCCCAAACGAGGTCGGTTGGATAATCCGACACCACCCTTACATGGGACGGTCGGCGACAGTCCTCTGCCCCGTCCCCTGTTATTAATATGCCACTCACCTTTGGGGCACCTTCTGCCAGGGAACTCTTGGCAAACCTTGATTTGCCCTTGGAGTCTCTACCACTTTTTAGTGATGATGATGAGGAGGAGGTAGTAGTCCCCCAAAGGCAGCAGGTGGAACGTGCAGAGGCTGCAGAGGAGGTGTTGGCTGTAAGCAGTCAACAGAGTCAGGGAGGGGCATCCAGTGCCACACCTGAGATCCTGTCCCAGCCCCTGGAGGAAAGTAGCAGTGGTGGTGATGATGATGATGTCGCTGATCGCACGTGGCGTCCTCAAGCAGCATTATCTTCGGCGTCATCAGGGGAGAAAAGTGAGGTGCTACCGAAGCAGCAACATCCCACTGGTGCAAGAAAGCAAAGCACAAGAGGGAGGGGTAGAAGACAACCTACCAGGCAGACATCATCAATACATTTAAGCCTTGGTCCTGAGAGGGGACCCCCAGGCAGCGGTGGCAGTGAACAACCAGCAAGACCCCCTGTGGCTGGCAGCAAACCACGGTCCTCTGTCGTCTGGCTGTTCTTTCGCCTGGGGACAGATAAGCACACCGCTCTGTGCCTGCTGTGCAATGAGAGGGTCAGTCGTGGCAGGGGTGATAATCTTGGGACAACATCCATGAGGAAGCACATGGAAAGGCAAGACCAACAGGCCTGGAAAAACCGTGACCCAAATACCACCTCCTGTCAGGATGCACCATACACTGCAGATCCCATCATGCAGCATCCTCTCACTGGAACTCAGGGCTCGTCAGCCTCAGTTGCCAGCAGCAGCACAGTCTAACTGCCATGTATACCCCTAATGAGGCAGCAATCCCTGACCGAGTCCATGGCCAAACGTCAGGTGTACTGCAGCAGCTATCCCATGGCACAGAAACTAACCGGACACCTGGTTAAGCTGCTGGTGCTTCAGTCCCTGCCATTTAATCTTGTGGACTCCCAGCCTTTCTGGGATTTTGTGGCGTGTGCACACCCCAGATGGCGAGTCCTCAGCCGCCACTACTTCTCGAGCAAAGCTGTCCCATCACTGCACAGTTATGTGAAGAGAAAGGTTGGCGACTCATTGGGACTCTCGGTGTCCAAGACAGTGCACCTGAGTGCTGATGTCTGGTCCTCTAATTATGGGCAAGGGCAGTACATGTCCGTTACTGCCCATTGGGTCAACATCCTCCCAGGAGACCATCAGGAAGTTGGCCCATTCTTGCCACTGTCACCTCCACGGTGCTTTAGTGCCCCCACCGTCAATTGTCTATTTGGAAACATACTGGGTGGAATCAAGAGCTGCGAAAGCTGCCATCTCAACTTGTCCGTTTTTAACAATACTGGCCTGAGAGCCATCAACTGCTGCCTTCTTCTTCCCCTCAACTGGTCTGTTTTTAATAATACTGACATTGAATCAATCAACTGCTGCCTCATCCTCCTCAATTAGCCTCTCCTCAATAATACTGGACTGGAATCGATCAACTGCTGCCTCCTCCTCAAGTAGCCTCTCCTCCATAATACTGGCCTTGAATCAATCAACTGCTGCCTCCTCCTCCTCAAGTAGCCTCTCCTCGATAATACTGGCCTTGAATCGATCAACTGCTGCCTCATCCTCCTCAAGTAGCCTTTCCTCTATAATACTGGCCTTGAATCAATCAACTGCTGCCTCCTCCTCAAGTAGCCTCTCCTCGATAATACTGGCCTGGAATCGATCAACTGCTGCCTCCTCATCCTCAAGTAGCCTCTCCTCGATAATACTAGCCTGGAATCGATCAACTGCTGCCTCCTCCTCAAGTAGCCTCTCCTCAATAATACTGGACTGCTGCCTCCTCCTGCTGATCAACCTGTCTCTTCTCAACAATACTGGCCTGAGAGGCGAGCAATCTACTGCTGTCTCCTCCTGTTCCTCGACTTGTCTCTTCTTAACAATACTGGCCTGAGAGGCGAGCAATTGCTGCTGCATCCTCCTTGTAAACTTTTTTTTTCAATATTTTTTGTCACTATTTTGGCACTTTTATTTACTATATTTTATTATTATTTCCATATTTTTTTTTCTCATTATTTTTGCACTCCCCCCCCCCACTTTTTTCATTGTAATATCAACTGCAACCAAACGAAACTATACCCTATCACACTCCCACTATTGTAGCTGCAATTATTCAGCCGTTAGAGCAAGGTTCGTTTTCAAAAGTTCGCTCATCCCTAATTCCATGCCAAAAGAAGGAGAGTAAATGCAAATTAAAAGAAGAAAAATACAACACTAAATAGTGCTGTAGTATATAAAGTTTCCCTTTCATCAAATTTATCAATCTTCAATACATAAATTTTGATTTCCCCAGAATTACATCTATAGTCTAGCAAACTTACAATCATAATAAATACATAATCAAAAACATATCACCACAAGGCATGGTCTAGGCACAAACGGAAATGGTTGCATGTAAGCACTGCTCCATGCAAAGTCTATGCACCTGATAATCCTGCCGATATCTTGCTGGATATTGCTGGAGTGTAGATAGCCTCAGAAACCCTCCTGGCACAAGATGGACCCAAAACAAATGCAATGTAAGGCGAAAAAGCTGCAGGAATATGTCTGGGCCAAAATAAAAACACACCAGCACCACACCACACGCGGGCTGCTGATAATCCTCCACATGCAAAAATGGCAGTATATACAGAAGAGGAGGATGCTGAGCCTCCACTGAAAGAAGTAACAGATCATCTCCCGACTGCAAACTGGTAAGCTGGACGAGGTGAAGATAGATGTTGGCTTCATAAGGCAGGGTATGCATACAGTGAGGGAAAGAAAGAAAAGAGACAGCAAAGGAAAGAATATCTGGCCTGGAAGACAGGCTTACTCTGCTAAAATAGGCTGCTCGGAAATAACCTAAGAATCAAGAGTCTACCTGAGAAAGGAGAGCTATATACTCTGCAGTAAAGCAACACCTGAAAGAAATGGACATATCTTACACGGGGCAATGGAGAGTAGTAAAAGAGCGGTTAGTGCTTATTTGCTCCTCGTTCCCCGCTCGCTGCCGGCGCTATTCCACGCGTCGGCAGCAAGAGGGTGAGTGCAGAGGGGGCTGCGGGGAGCTGCTTGGGTGATCGCTAGATCGTTCGGGCAGCCCATAGCAGAAAGCAGCGGTCTGCTGCTGCCACTCCTATTCCACGGAGCTGCGGCGGCAGATCGCTGCTATCTAAGTCGTTTGTCTTTCAACATGTTAAAAGACAAACACCTGCAATGATCAGCTGACATTATTCATGCTGGCTAATCGTTGCCTTCTATTACACAAGACGATTATAGGCAATAATTGTTTTGTGTTATAGGGCCTTAACTCAATGGCTTATCGCACACTGTTCCTTACAAATTCTTAAAAAGCTGACAAATGGCTTAGTCAGAACCAAGGATCTGGTGCATACTCCGGAGTAAATGCAAAATGAAGTTTTTACATGTCAACATGAAACATGTCAATTCTTTGAGTGGAAAGCCGCAGAGATTGGAGGCGCCCTATACATAACATTGAGAGAGTAAGGCAGGCGGGAAATCTGCTTGGAATTTCTGCCTGTTTTCCTCAGTGTGAACGTACCCTAAATGTCTTTTATTGATCACCCCCTTATTGATGTATTGGCAGTGCATAGTCTAGCCTCTTTTTCAGTGTAGTGAATGTTTGCAAATTTGACATATATTCTTGATGTGCTGAGAGGCTGTACACATACAGCTGTCCTGATCCATATCTGTAGTTTTTCTGTATGAGAAACCTGTCTATTGTGTATTGTACAAAGAATATATATATAAGAATATATAATTACAGAAACAGTGGTGGTAGCCACATATCACCACTCTAGGGAGGAGGGATGGAGGGTTGGTGCAAAGTTAGGGCACAGATACTCCTGTTTGGCACGTGCTGCAAGTTTAAAAGTTGTTTTTTAGGACAATAACTGCATAACCTGACGAACGGACCCCAGGACAGATCTTGGATTAGGAAGGTACAAGTGGTTTGGGGGGGTCAGATTGTGGGTGCAGAGTCACTTTATTATGGGGCATTTGTTAGCGCCTACTGCTGTATTTTACTTTCCTCTAAAATAATGCTGTAGGAGTATAGATTGGATGTAAAGGAGAAGTCTGGCCAGCCCCTTTTTTTTATCAAGTGCTGGGGAAGGGGAGGATAAAAGAAACAAAGTGCTCTTACTTCCCTGGCTCCAGCGCTGGTCGCACACCACTCTGGTCCCCGGGTCCCAAGCTGCTTCCTGGTCTGAGCGGAGACCCATATCGTGATGTGTGGGGTCCGCTCAGCCAGTCAGCGGCCATAGTGAGGTCCCACCTCGGCCGCTGACTGGCTAAGCGGACCTCAAACGTCAACACCCGGGTCCCTACTTAGACCAGGAGGCGGCCAGGGACCTTGTGACCAGAGGGGCAGTATGCAGTCACCAGCGCTGGGGTGGGAAAGGTAAGAGCATATTTTTCTTTTTATCCTTCCGAGCGCTAAAAAATGGGTCTGACCAGACTTCTCTAATTGTCTCTCACTCTTTTTTTTTTTTTTTTTAATACCATAAAAACCATGGATAAACAACTAGAGATGAGCGAACCTCGAGCATGCTCGAGTCCATCCGAACCCAAACTTTCGGCATTTGATTAGCGGGGGCTGCTGAAGTTGGATAAAGCCCTAAGGCTATGTGGAAAACATGGATATAGTCATTGGCTGTATCCATGTTTTCCAGACAACCTTAGAGCTCCAAGTTCAGCAGCCCCAGCTAATCAAATGCCAATCGATGGGGTTCGGATGGACTCGAACCCGAACCCGTTTCGCTTATCTCTATAAACAACACATCCTTGGCAACCTAGTATATATGACATGCGATATTATATGTTTCAAGAAAGGCATTTAGGGGTCCTATTAAGCTGCTTATAAAAGTTTCAGTAAAGTTTACAGTACACCTTTATATAATAGACATAGAGTTACCCCCCAAAAAAATAAAATACTCCCAGTCATGACTGCTTTGCACTCCACAGGTGTGTCCAATCATGATTTGCGGTCATGGGGTTAATGGTGTCAACAATTTAGAAAGAGAAAGAAGATTGGAGCAATGTGTAGCAGAAAATGTCAGACAGTATGATTTATGGCCACTCTGTTGAACATGCTGTCCTTCAGGGAAATTTGCCGCCTGAGGTGAGATACTCACCTTGCCTCATGACAGATATGGCCCTGCACCTTCAGATACACAAGGACAGCCTCTAAGATTTTGTGAAGCTGATGCTTAAACGGGTCAGGGCTACTGTATTTCAGTGGCACAGGGGGATCCACCACAATATTGGGCACATAATTTTTTTAAGGTACGATGTTTACCTTTAGCAATAGTACTATTGGTATATTGGTTTGCATGCATCAATCTGATCCAAGAAGTAAACATTTTAATCAAAATGGCATGTGTGACAAAAAAAAAGGAAAGCCATGGTGTTCGGGAATGAGAAGAAAGAAGCTAGAAACATATTGTTTTGTTTCTCTTGTTTGCTTTGTTTGAGATCATAGTCATTTTAATTAAATTTATTGTTTCTCGAGCATTCTAGAAGAGCCGTTTATATTTCCTGACGTTATGCTGTGTGTTTACAGATATATCAGTAAGCAGTAAACATCTCAGACATCTGCCCACAGTCTGTTATTTGCAATATTTTTGTTCCTTCAAGGAGTTAAAGGGTTATTCCCATCTCAACTAACATAGTTATGCATGTAGGACTCACCAAGTTAAAGGGGTATTCCGGGGAAAATCAATAAATTGGCAGTGGAAAGGGTTAACTAAGGTTAACCCTTTCCTAATATACTTACCTGTCCTGTATTGGCCCCCCAAGGAGATCTCCAGTCCAGTCACGTGAGTGTCCAGCCTGCGACTCGCGAATCCTCTGTCCTTCCAGTTCGGTGACGTCACCCGGCCGGCGTCCGCTCTCCTTCCCATTAGCAGCAGAGCACTAAACCCTGACTGGCTGGCTAGCGTGTAGCCAAACAGGGTTTAGTGCTCTGCGTCCCCTGAGGCTCACGCTCCAGGTCCCCTGAGGCTGCTGTACCAGGGGTTGTGGGGGCTCAGTGCCGGTCACCAGTTACATGGGCCGGCACTGCACTATGTGAGGGGTCCCTGCGGCATTCAACATCATCCCCCCCGCCCCCAAAGCGATGCCGACCGTGTCTCGGGAAGGGATGTGGCATTACTTCCTTCCTAACTACCAGACACGGAGCGGAGCTATGAATGAACTAAGGCCGCCCGCCGCATCCCTTCCCCTCCTGGGACTCATGGTCAGCAACGCTGACACCTGGGAGGGAAGTCCTGCAGAGTGGTGCTGTTTCCCCCCTCCCTTCCCTGTGTGAACTCAAAGATCTCTCACCCCCACCCCCCGGATTGTGCTGCCGCGCTGGTCCGGTCTCGGCACCTTTTTCAAGCAGCTCATCTGACAGGCGCTGTGCATGTGCAGGAGAGATTTCTTCCTTGCTCCGTACACAGCGCCTGTTTTATCGATAAGAAATCTCTCCTGCACATGCACAGCACCTGTCAGATGAGTACGGCCGGCAGCTTGAAAAAGGTGCCGAGACCGGACCAGCGCGGCAGCACACTCCGGGGGGTGGGGGTGAGCGATCTTTGAGTTCACACAGGGAGGGGAGGGGGGCAGCGGGGGGTAACACCACCATTCTGCAGGACTTCCCTCCCGGGTGTCAGCGTTGCTGACCATGAGTCCCGGGAGGGGAAGGGATGCGGCGGGCGGCCTTAGTTCATTCATAGCTCCGCTCTGTGTGTCTGGTAGTTGGGAATGAAGTAATACCGCCCACCGCATCCCTTCCCGAGACACGGTCGGCATCGCTTCGGGGGTGGGGGTGGGGGTTGGATGCCGCAGGGACCCCTCACATAGTGCAGTGCCGGCCCATGTAACCGGTGACCGGCACTGAGCCCCCACACTTAGTGATGAGCGAATACTGTTCGATCGAATAGATATTCGATCGAATAGTGAGATATTAGAATATTCGATGTTCGTACTAATATCCCGCACATATTCGATAAATATTCGATATGCGTTTAAATCCCCCAGCTTCCGGTTTTACGCTCCAAATGGTCAAATAGATGTTTTTCACTAATCAAATACTTGTTCCCATAGACTTTAGAGGGATCGAATATTCAATCGAATTTTCGAATATTCGCGGGATATTCGTACGAATATCGAATATTCGAATATCTCACTATTTGCTCATCACTACCCACAACCCCTGGTACAGCAGCCTCAGGGGACCTGGAGCGTGAGCCTCAGGGGACGCAGAGCACTAAACCCTGATTGGCTACACGCTAGCCAGCCAGTCAGGGTTCAGTGCTCTGCTGCTAATGGGAAGGAGAGCGGACGCCGGCCGGGTGACATCAACGAACCGGAAGGACAGAGGATCCGCGAGTCGCAGGCTGGACACTCACGTGACTGGACCAGAGATCTCCTTGGGGGGCCAATGCAGGACAGGTAAGTATATTAGGAAAGGGTTAACCTTGGTTAACCCTTTCCACTGCCAATTTATTGATTTTCCCCGGAATACCCCTTTAAATATTTTTGCCAATACATTTATTTAGTTAATTTATCTCCTTCTCCTGTTATGCTATTCTTTCCTTCCTATGGTTAACAGCTCGTTGTCTAGGTTAAAGACCGCCACTCTCTAAAAGCAGTGGTCTAGCTTGTGTATATGTTGCTATAGTATAAACAGTTGTATCAGTAGAAGGCATCAAAGAAAAATAAAAATATTCATGTTTGGTTGCTGGGCTTTGCTGTCAAGGATAAATCAATGTGTTAGGTCTTCTTCCGTTCCTTTTGAATTCATAAATTGGCACTGTCATTACAACTTTCCAAATTTAAATCAACAGGGGATGTGATAAAAAACAGGTTTGCACAGATTGATGAACCGATACTTCAGTACATTTTCACCCCTTTTAGCCCCAAACCTGTTACATTTCTTTGAGGGGATTATACACACTGGATCACTTCCAACAGAAAACTTACTAGCCACTATTGTTATACTTTCTACACCAGGTAAGCCACCCAATACCCCATAGAATTTTAGTCCTATTTCACTTTTAAATTGTGGTATAAAAATTTATGCCAAATTATTAGCATCGCTGAGATATTGCCTTTTCTGGTAGAGACCAAACTGGCTTTGTCAAAACTAGACAGGCCTACGACAATACAAGGTGAGTAATCAATATTTGCTGGTTGTATGCCTTCTCGGCACTATGACAAACCCAATATCTTTTGAGGAATCTCTGCCCTATACTCAAGTCCATCAGCATAAGTATTTACAAATGGAGCGCTGTCCCCCAGCTTCTCTATCACAAATGCCCACTATCCCCATAGGTTTTCATTTTATCATTACAACTCCTAGCGCAACACTTTCCTGCTGACCCCAATATACATAGGAGTTTCCACCCATACTGTTTCATTGTATGCGGATGATATTTTTTTGATGCTTAATAATGCCAAAGAATCTTTACATAATTCCCTACAACTACTTAAGAGATTTGGCCGGATCTCATACTACAAGCTAAATTAACAAAAGTCGGAAGCATTAACTAGGCAAACAAAGAAGGAGACAACGAGCCTGAAAGCTCTCAATGGTCTCTATGGCAAAAAGACTCAATTCATTATTTAGGCACAAATATAACAGCCCCTCTATGAATGCTCTTCCATAAAAATTACCTACTTTTACAGGCAGATTTGCAATCTTTGGTAAATGAATAACACAGAAGTGTCATGGCTAGGAAGGATTGCAAAGTTCTGCTACCAAAACTTATGTATCTTTTTAGGACATTCTAAGACATTCTAATTGCTCCATCTTTCTTTATTGTCAGAAAGGTAATTTTATCTTACTTTTGGAAAGACCACAGACCCAGAATACATTATTCTGTTCTGATTAAACCAAGGGAGATAGCTGGCACAGGGCTCTCGAATCCACATTTATATCACCCCTCCATGCTTATTTCACAGATACGATCATAGTGGACACTTGATCTGAACAAACATTGGGTTAAAACCAAGGTCACCAAATCTCCCCCCTACATTGATAGCAGACCTAATGTGTTGGAAAATCTGCATGATCAGAGAAGGGCTACACAAAGGCTTATTTCCATTCCTACTCTGATTCGACTTATCTCCGCCTCCATACCCAATCTAAACATCGGTTCCTGGAAGGAAAAGGAAATAGTTACAATTCCAGAACTTTATGAAAATTACCAACTATGTACTTTCTCTACAATAATGACTAAATTTAGTATACCTTGCCAAGACTTTTTTTTAATTAATCTGCAGATTAGACATTTTCTAACAAAAAAATTATGTCAGGCAGAGAAATTAAAAAGACATTACTGTCAAACGTTGGGAAACAACACTACAGACTACCTATTCACCTCAATAGTGGCTTAGTGCATATAAGTGGTCTTTTAAATCACGATAATGTACATTGCAACAGGAAAATTAGGTTAGAACTAGGCTGTTCTAATACATCTTTAAAATGACATTAAATATACCCACTTTTGGACCCGAACTGTTGGAGAGGGTGTGGTCAACTTGGATCACACTCTATGGCAGTGTCTAGTACTACTACATTATTGGAAGGATGATGCCAACCTGTTGGAGGAGCTTTTGGGAGGGCTGGTCAGGCTTATGCCACAACTTGCTATACTTTATATAGGTTTAGAAACTATACCGGTTTCATTTAGGCCATTACTATGTACAATATTCACACTAGTGAAGACAGCCATAGCTAAGAACCTATAACAACATATGCTTCCTTCCATCTCTGCTTTATTAGAACTACGTCAAAACAATATATGCAATGGAAAAATACACATGGGAGAGGCTTATTTACATAATTTATTAGAGTATGGTCACTATGGGACAACAGCCGTTATAATGTTCATAACAACCAGCCTTCCTCTACTTGTTTTACCCCTACAGCCTTTCCTTCTACCCCCCCCCCCCATTCTAACTAGTTACGACCAATAACATACAGTATTATATGCAATATCAAGATTACTACTTGACTGTTGACACACTGTTAAGTGTTATGTGTTACTGTTTATTTAGTTCCTGAGTGTGAAACTGTACACTTCTGTTTGTTGTTACATAATATTTCTATGTATGATTTACCTTGCTTTATTGTTTGTAAAAAAAAAAAAATCAAAACTGTTTAAGGCTGGGTTCACACACTGTATACTTCAGGCAGTATTTGGTCCTCAAGTCAGGTCCTCATAGCAACCAAAACCAGGAGTGGATTGAAAACACAGAAAGGCTCTGTTCACACAATGTTGAAATTGAGTGGATGGCCGCCATATAACGGTAAATAACTTCCATTATTTCAATATAACAGCCGTTGTTTTAAAATAACAGCAAAAATTTGCCATTAAATGACGGCCATCCACTCAATTACAACATTATGTGAACATAGCCTTTCTGTGTTTTCAATCCACTCCTGGTTTTGGTTGCTATACAGCCTCACAAATACAGCCTCAAATATACATAGTGTGAACCCAGCCTAAGGGTACAAACCCACTTGACGTATTTGCTGCTTGAATCAGTCTTAAAAATAAGCAGGCAAAACGCAGGTTGGCTTTATACAATTGTTCTGCGTTAAAATACGCAATTGCGTATTTTTGAAGCGTGAAGCTTGTTGTTAGCAAAGCATCAGTTGTTAACAACCTGTGCGAAAAACGCATGTAGCTTCACGCTTCAAAAATACGCAATTGCGTATTTTAACGCAGAACAATTGTATAAAGCCAACCTGCGTTTTGCCTGCTTATTTTTAAATATGCAAAACAAGAGTCCGTGGAGCCTCAGTTACGAGTCTCAAAACAGGGGATAGCCAGATATCTCTAGCCTGTTGCCAACGGGGTGCCTCCATGATGGGGAGAGCACCACACCACCCTGATAAATAACCCCTTAAGTCCCACTCGGTTGCGAGTATTGGAACATAGACAGGGAAACAACAGGGTGGCCCCTTTTGTCAATGTCTAACTCAAGGTGCGAGTATTGCGATCATGACAAGGGCTTGCAATGGCAGGCTTCCACCCACAGACAGCCGTTTCGGGGTTTTTGCCCCTCGTCAGTGTGGGGTAGGATTCTGGCTAGTTGGGGCAATAAAAAATCAACCAACAAAACACAGTAATCACTGAACTCAAGGAGAACAGCGAAAAAAATTCCAATGAAGTACTCAATCAAGAGTCTCCACTGATGCCCCCAAAAATTTAAATATGCAAAACAAGAGTCCGTGGAGCCTCAGTTACGAGTCTCAAAACACGGGATAGCCAGATATCTCTAGCCTGTTGCCAACGGGGTGCCTCCATGATGGGGAGAGCACCACACCACCCTGATAAATAACCCTGGTAGGATTCTGGCTAGTTGGGGCAATAAAAAATCAACCAACAAAACACAGTAATCACTGAACTCAAGGAGAACAGCGAAAAAAATTAGTACTTCATTGGAATTTTTTTCGCTGTTCTCCTTGAGTTCAGTGATTACTGTGTTTTGTTGGTTGATTTTTTATTGCCCCAACTAGCCAGAATCCTACCCCACACTGACGAGGGGCAAAAACCCCGAAACGGCTGTCTGTGGGTGGAAGCCTGCCATTGCAAGCCCTTGTCATGATCGCAATACTCGCACCTTGAGTTAGACATTGACAAAAGGGGCCACCCTGTTGTTTCCCTGTCTATGTTCCAATACTCGCAACCGAGTGGGACTTAAGGGGTTATTTATCAGGGTGGTGTGGTGCTCTCCCCATCATGGAGGCACCCCGTTGGCAACAGGCTAGAGATATCTGGCTATCCAGTGTTTTGAGACTCGTAACTGAGGCTCCACGGACTCTTGTTTTGCATATTTAAATTTTTGGGGGCATCAGTGGAGACTCTTGATTGAGTACTTCATTGGAATTTTTTTCGCTGTTCTCCCTGCTTATTTTTAAGACTGATTCACGCAGCAAATACGTCAAGTGGGTTTGTACCCTAATGATTAGATTGAAACATAAAAACACTAACTCTGAAATGCCTGTCAACTCTCCAGAACGCAGTATTTTAGTCTTTCTTGATAGGAGACCAGAAGTCACATCCTCAGTCCTAGTCATTTGCATGCTCACAAAGTTTTTTTTTTCATTGATAGCCATTGTTAAGCGAGCATTGAGCTTAGACAGTCTGTACTGCGCATGCATCCGTACAGCAGCCACACTTTAATAATTAATCATTTTTATTTATATAGCACCAACAGATTCCGCAGCACTTTACAATTCTGGGGGTACATACATAGACAAAAATAGACGTTACAGAGCTATACAGTGGGGAAAAAAGTATTTAGTCAGTCACCAATAGTGCAAGTTCTCCCACTTAAAAAGATGAGAGGCGTCTGTAATTGACACTATATGTAGACCTCAACTATGGGAGACAAAATGAGAAAACAAATCCAGAAAATCACATTGTCTGATTTTGTAAGAATTTATTTGCAAATTATGGTGGAAAATAAGTATTTGGTCAGTAACAAAATTTCATCTCAATACTTTGTTATATATCCTTTGTTGGCAATGACAGAGGTCAAACGTTTTCTGTATGTCTTCACAAGGTTGGCACACACTGTTGTTGGTGTGTTGGCCCATTCCTCCATACAGATCTCCTCTAGAGCAGTGATGTTTTGGGGCTGTCGCCTGGCAACACGGACTTTCAACTCCATCCAAAGGTTTTCTATAGGGTTGAGATCTGGAGACTGGCTAGGCCACTCCAGGACCTTGAAATGCTTCTTACGAAGCCACTCCTTCGTTGCCCTGGCGGTGTGCTTTGGATCATTGTTATGTTGAAAGACCCAGCCACGTTTCATCTTCAATGCCCTTGCTGATGGAAGGAGGTTTGCACTCAAAATCTCACGATACATGGCCCCATTCATTCTTTCATGTACCCGAATCAGTCGTCCTGGCCCCTTTGCAGAGAAACAGCCCCACAGCATGATGTTTCCACCCCCATGCTTTACAGTAGGTATAGTGTTTGATGGATGCAACTCAGTATTCTATTCCCTCCAAACACGACAAGTTGTGTTTCTACCAAATAGTTCCACTTTGGTTTCATCAGACCATAGGACATTCTCCCAATACTCTTCTGGATCATCCAAATGCTCTCTAGCAAACTTCAGACGGGCCCAGACATGTAGTGGCTTAAGCAGTGAGACACGTCTGGCACTGCAGGATCTAAGTCACTGGCGGCGTAGTGTGTTACTGATGGTAGGCTTTGTTACATTGGTCCCAGCTCTCTGCAGTTCATTCACTAGGTCCCCCCGCGTGGTTCTGGGATTTTTGCTCACCGTTCTTGTGATCATTTTGATTCTACAATTTTGTTTCTGGTGTCCTTTGACAGCTCTTTGGTCTTTACCATAGTGGAGTTTGGAGTCTGACTGTTTGAGGGTGTGCACAGGTGTCTTTTTATACTGATAACAAGTTTAAACAGGTGCCATTTCTACAGGTAATGAGTGGAGGAAAGAGGAGACTCTTAAAGAAGAAGTTACAGGTCTGTGAGAGCCAGAAATCTTGATTGTTTGTAGGTGATCAAATACTTATTTTCCACCATAATTTGCAAATAAATTCTTACAAAATCAGACAATGTGATTTTCGGGATTTGTTTTCTCATTTTGTCTCTCATAGTTGAGGTCTACCTGTGATGTAAATTACAGACACCTCTCATCTTTTTAAAAGGGGGAACTATGAACTATTGGTCACTGACTAAATACTTTTTTTCCCCACTGTACATATAATTATCCATACATGAGGAGTGAGGGCCCTGCTCACATGCATGAGCTTACATACTATCAGGAGCGCTTTCACAGTGAACCAAGCAGAGTCATGTTGGCACTAGGAACATAACTCTGAACAGACTGCACTGGAACACAGCACTAAACCCTTATGGGCAGGATTCATTTCACAACAGAAAGATTGCATTATTTACAAAACTCAAAGTAACCTGGGCAGTTCGCAGAGACTATTACTCCTTGCACTCAGAGGCTGATGTCAGAGAGGGCCCGCTCCCAGCATCTCTGAATAAAAATCAGCGAGCAGCATATCGGGGTGGAAAACAGGCAAACGGAGCCTAAAAATAAAATGAACTGGCAAGCATCAACAAGGTAAACTCCACCTAATGGCAGCATTTGATTTTTTTGGTCATGTAATGACAGGATACCTTTAATGGAAAAAAAAATGCTTTCACACTTCCTGTAAAATTGCCCGTGGTCGCGGATCCATTAGGGACCATTGAAGTGAATGCATCCATTCACATGATCCGTGGCGCGACCCGCAGCGCGAAAAAATAGGACATGTCCTAGTGTGGATCGCGGCACGGATCACCCCCGTCTGGCCGCAGAGATGATAGGAGAGCATAATGTGCTCTCCTATCATCGCATCTACTACTCACCTATTCCCCCATGCTGACCGGCGTACATGTTCACCAGAAGTGGCCTAGAGAATGCTGCTTTCTTCTCCCTGGAGTGTAGGCCAGGTAAGCGCTTGTAGCCGGTCAGCACGGGGCAATAGGTGAGTAGTAGATGCGATGACAGAGAAGACATCGTGCTCTCCTGTCATCACTGCAGCTGGGGGGGGGGGGATTAGTGCCAGGCGGCTGAGGGGGGCTCCGACTAGGGGATCCATGCTGCGATTCTCCTTTAGGATCACGGCAGGGATCGTGTGAATGGGCCCTAAGGAGGTTTTACAGCTTGCTGCACATCAGGAGCTCGGGAAAGCCTCCTTGACTCTTCATAGTATAGAATAAAAGCTGCTTTTCTATGTTAACCCCTTGCCTCTAAAGCCTGTTTTGGCCTTAATGACCAGGCTCATTTTTCAAAATCTGACCTGTCTCACTTTATGCGCTCATAGCTCAGTGATGCTGTAACGTATGCTAGCGATTCTGAGATTGTTTTTTCGTCATATATGGCACTTTATATTAGTAGCAAAATTTGGTCACTACTTTGTGTATTTTTTGTGAAAAACATCAAAATATCATGAAAAATTTGAAAATTTTGCATTTTATGAACTTCTGAAATTCTCTGCTTCTAAAAAAGCAAGTCATAGCACATAAATTAGTTGCTAAATCACATTACCAATATGTCCTCTTTATTCTGGCATAATTTTGGAAACATTTTACTTTTTTAGGGTGTTATGGGGCTTAGAAATTTATTAGCAAATTATCAGATTTTGTGAAAATTTCCAAAACTGATTTTTTTTAGGGACCAGTTCTTTTTTTAAATGGATTTAGAAGGCTTGTATACTGGAAACCCCCATAAGTGACCCCATTTTGGAAACTAGACACCTTAAAGAATTAATCTAGGGGTATAATGAGCATTTTAACCCTACAGGGGCTGGAGGAAAGTATTCACAATTAGGCCGTAAAAAAATTGAAAATTTAAATTTTCAAATAATATAAACGTTTAGATTAAAGTTTCTCATTTTCAAAAGGAACATGAGAAAAAAAGCATGCCAAAATTTGTAACGCAGGTTCTCCTGAATACAACGGTACCCCAGATGTGGGCGTAAACCACTGTATGGGCACACAGCCGGTCTCAGAAGGGAAGGAGTGCCAATTAGCTTTTTTAATGCAGATTTTGCTGAAGAAGTTTCTGAGCGCCAGGTGCGTTTGCAGAGCCCCTGTAGTGTCCGCAGAATAGAATCCCCCCAAAAGTCACCCCATTTTCGAAAGTACACCCCTCAAAGAATTCATCTTTGGGTAGGATGAGCACTTTGACCCCTCAGGTATTAGAGGAAAGTATTCAGAATTAGACAGTAAAAATGAAAAACACGAATTTTTCCAATAATATGTTTGTTTAGTACGAAATTTCTCAATTTCACGAGGAACAAGAGAAAAAAAGTACCCCAACATTTGTAACGCAGGTTCTCCTGAATACAACGGTACCCCATATGTGGGCGTAAACCACTATATGGCCACACAGCCGGGCTCAGAGGGGAAGGAGCGCCAATTAGCTTTTTCAATGCAGATTTTTTTGAAGAAGTTTCTGAGCGCCAGGAGCGTTTGCAGCGCCCCTGTAGTGTGCGCAAACGAGAAACCCCCCAAAAGTCACCCCATTTTGGAAAGTACACCCCTCAATGAATTCATCTTTGGGTGTGGTAACCATTTTGACCCCACAGGTATTAGAGGAAAGTATTCAAAATAAGACAGTAAAATTGAAAAACTAGAATTTTTCCAATAATATGTTCGTTTAGTTTGAAATTTCTCAATTTCATGAGGAACAGGGGAGAAGCTGCATGCCAAAGTCTGTAACGCAGGTTCTCCTGAGTAGAATGGTACCCCATATGTGGGCATAAACCACTGTATGGGCACCCAGCTGGGCTCAGAAGGGAAGGAGCGCCAATTAGCATTTTCAGTGCAGATTTTTCCGAAGAAGTTTCTGAGCGCCAGGTGCGTTTGCAGTGCCCCTGTAGTGTCAGCAGAATAGAACCCCCCCAAAAGTCACCCCATTTAGGAAAGTACACCCCTCAAAGAATTCATCTTGGGGTGTGGTGACCATTTTGACCCCACAGGTATTAGAGGAAAGTATTTAAAAGTAGAGAGTAAAAAAGAAAAACTCAAATTTTTCCAATAATATGTTTGTTTAGTTTGAAATTTCTCAATTTCACGAGGAACAGGAGAGAAAATGTACCCAAAAATTTATAACGCAGGTTCTCGTGAGTAGAACGGTACCCCATATGTGGGCATAAACCACTCTATGGGCACACAGCAGGGATCAGAAGGAAGGGAGCGCCAATTAGCATTTTCAGTGCAGATTTTGCTGAAGAAGTTTCTGAGCGCCAGGTGCATTTTTTAGTGCCCCTGTAGTGCCAGCGGAGTAAAATCCCGCCATAAGTCATCCCATTTTGGAAAGTACACCCCTCAAAGAATTCATCTTGGGGTGTGGTGACCATTTTGACCCTACAGGTATTAGAGGAAAGTATTCAAAAGTAGACAGTAAAAATGAAAAACTCGAATTTTTCCAGTAATATGTTCCTTTAGTTGGAAATTTCTAAATTTCACGAGGAACAGGAAAGAAAATGTACCCCAAAATCTGTAACGCAGGTTCTCCTGAGTAGAACGGTACCCCAAATTTGGGCATAAACCACTGTATGGGCACACAGCCGGGCTCAGAAGGGAAGGAGCGCCAATTTGCTGGAGCAAAACCGCAGCTAGAAACAGTTATTAGAATAGCACAGTTACTAAAATACAATAAAAAAAATTAGATTACAGGTAATATGGGGTGGTTACGGGTAATCTGGAGGTGGTTACGGGTAATCTGCGGTGGTTACAGACAATCTGGGGTGGTTACAGGTAACCTGCTGTGGTTACGGCCAATGTGGGGTGGTTACGGACAATCTGGGTTGGTTACAGATAAACTGAAGTGCTTATATGTAATTTGGGTTGGTTACGGCAATCTGGAGGGGGTCTTTGGCAATTTGGGGTGGTTAGAGGCAGTGTGCGGTGGTTAGAGGCAACGTGCGGCAGTCAGTGGCAACGTGCGGCCGTCAGTGGCAACGTGCGGTGGTTACGTGTAATCTGGCGTGATTACGGGCAACCTGGGGCGATTAGGGGCAACGTGCAGTGGTTACGGGTAATCTGGTGTGATTACAGGCAACCTGGGGCGGTTAGGGGCAACGTGCGGTGGTTACGTGCAATCTGGCGTGATTACGGGCAATGTGCGGTGGTTACGGGCAATGTGCGGTGGTTACGGGCAACGTGCGGTGGTTACGGGCAACGTGCGGTGGTTACGGGCAACGTGCGGTGATTAAGTGTAATCTGGCGTGATTACGGGCAACCTGGGGCGATTAGGGGCAACGTGCAGTGGTTACGGGTAATCTGGTGTGATTACAGGCAACCTGGGGCGGTTAGGGGCAACGTGCGGTGGTTACGTGCAATCTGGCGTGATTACGGGCAACCTGGGGCGATTAGGGGCAACGTGCGGTGGTTACGGGTAATCTGGTGTGATTACAGGCAACCTGGGGCGGTTAGGGGCAACGTGCGGTGGTTACGTGCAATCTGGCGTGATTACGGGCAACGTGCGGTGGTTACGGGCAATGTGCGGTGGTTACGGGCAACGTACGGTGGTTACGGGCAACGTGCGGTGGTTAAGTGTAATCTGGCGTGATTACGGGCAACCTGGGGTGGTTACGAGTAATCTGTTGTGATTACATGCAACCTGGAGTGGTTAGGGGCAACGTGCGGTGGTTAGGGGCAACGTGTGGTTGTTACGGGCAATCTGGCATGATTACGGGCAACGTGCGGTGGTTACGGGCAACGTGCGGTGGTTACGGGCAATGTGCGGTTGTTACGGGCAACGTGCGGTGGTTACGGGCAATGTGCGGTTGTTACGGGCAACGTGTGGTGGTTACGTGCAATCTGGCGTGATTTCGGCCAACCTGGGGCGGTTATGGGCAACGTGCGGTGGTTACGGGTAATCTGGGGGGGTTAGGGGTAATTTGGGAGTAAACTGCAATTATTACTATAATAAAAAGTGTGTGTTTTCTTTTTTTGTGTTTTTCACTTTTTGTACTTTATCCATTCATTTTCACTGTAATACTATGATTACTGTGATATTTTCTATCACAGTAATCATAGTTTAGTGACAGAGACCAAATTGGTCTCTGTCACTTTAAATTTTCAGAGCTGGATGCTTCTGGCGCACATCAGAAGCAGCCGGGACACCTAAGAGGAAGGAGCTCCAGGATCAGGTAACGTATAATGGGAAGGGGGGGTGACTGGGGGACGGGGGTGACTGGGGGGGTGGGGGGCGACTTGGGGGGCGACACTGTAACACTTTTTATCCCCTGTCACCAATGATTTATGGTGACAGGGGATAAAAAGTGGCGGCAGCACTGGGAACAGGCGATCGGCGGTATATAGTATATACCGCCGATCGCCTGCTCCGGGACCACACGGGGGGTCCCCGATCACTGCCCCATGTTCTCCGCTACCTCCGGTGGCAGAGAGCATGGGGCTTTGATCATTCTTTCATTTCCATCCCTGCGAACAAACATCGTTTGTTCGCAGGGATGGGGGCGGCCATCTTGATCTTGGATCTGATGGCCGCCCGGGGAGGGAGCGGGTTAGTGATCGGGGCACTAGGGGGGCTGATCTGGGGTCTGATTATTACATTTTCATCAGCGGCGCGCCGTCGGCGCCGGTACCGGAGATTGCCGGTATAATGTTGATATCGGCGATCTCCGGTACCGGCGGCAGTGGAAGGGGGGCCGGGGGACACAGTGACAGTGGCGGCGGGAGGAGGAAACGTCCTGCAGCCTCCTCCCGCCGCCCGATCGGCGGCAAACACCACATCTCCCCCATAGACGCTGCGGTCGCACCGACCGCGGCGTTTATGGGGTTAACTGCCCGAGGGGAGCGCAGCTCCCCTCCGGGCAGAGGCAGCGGGAGGACGTGGTGTGATACTGCCTCCTCCCGCTGCCCGATCTCACTTACGGGCTGCGGGGGGAGGCAGGAACAACATGACGTTTGGGGAACGTCATGTTGCATTAACTACCTACTTTACATGACGTTCCCCAAACGTCATTTTGCGGCAAGGGGTTAAATGAAAGGTGCCTTGTGTCTCCTTATACTAACAGCTATCTAAGAGTGTCAGCAGTTTGGAATGCGCGGGGGAAATACTAAAAGGGCAGACTAGATGGACCCAGTGGTTTTTTTCTGCCAACAATCTTCTAATTTTCTAAAATGGAAAAAAAAAATTGGGGTGTAACCTGGAAAAAAATCTGCAGTTCTCCAACTATTACTGGATTTAGTTCCTACATTGCTCAATTTGGAATAAAATTGTTATGTAATCTTCATCTTTTCTTTTGTATCGTAATACGATTAGAGTGATACCCAATTTATATACTGTTTGCTTTTTTGCAAAACAGTATATAATTTTTTTTTTTAGAAAAAAACAACATGGTTTTGAATCACCATACTGTAACTTCTATAACCTTGTCACTATTTAATCCATGGAAAAGTATAATAGATTTGCACTGTGATCTGTAGTTTTTATTAGTACCAGATTGGGGGTAGATGGGAAATTTTGTTTGCTTTTTATAAAATTTTATCTGATAGATGATATAAAAGAAAATCAGCAATTGTGGCGGTTTGTATTTTTCATTTATGAATTACTGAGCACTGTGCTCGATCAATAATGGTTTATTTTAACTTGGTAAATTTAATATGTGGTGATACCAAACATATTTTGAGTTTATGCTTTTTCATTAAAAAAATGGTAAAGGGGAGTGATGGGGGGATTGTACTTTAATTTTTAAAAACATTTTTTTATATTTTTTCACACCTTTTAAGACTATAATAAGCCATCATTAGATTGCTAATACTTAATCAACAGATACACCATAGCTGCCACAGAAGGTAAGTATAGCCCTTCAGCAGCCATAGCAACCAATCTGCACCCTGATTTTTACTGTTGGGTTGCCTATCAGACCCCTGAGGTCCAAAACCTGTCAGGTCACTCTCTACATGCTGCAATCAATATTGAGAGTTATACTACCAAGATAGAAGGTTTAAAGGAGGTGCACACCTCTCAGTAAATTCAGCGACTCTGAGTCTTCCACATGGCAGGTGTAGAAATTTACACAAGCTCTGAAGGTGGTGTAGATTTTGTCCATGATTTATGCCAGCTAGGTGGTATAGACCAAGATAAATCAGGCGCAGGGGAGGCCATGCCTTCTACTTGGCCTGCATACGCCAGGCGCATGTTTGATAAATTCCTCCAATGAACTATACAATAAAAAATACTAATAGATATATGGAATCCAAGATTTCTTTTCTTTTTTTTTGTTAGGAAAACAAAAATACTAGATATATGCAGATATGTGCTTGTATGTGAAAAAAGAGGCAGCTGAAATGAATGATGGCTTTTGGAGAACAAATTTTCTATTGCAGTTTGGTCACTTCATACTAGCACATCCTTTTTGTTTCCCATTTTTCAGGCCAAACAAAAGGACAATGCAGCACATGCTGTTTTTTTCATGAATTTGCATTTTTTTGTGTGTGTTTTTGACTTTGTGTGTGAAAAGAACTTTTTTATTTCTAGCGTTTTTTTGGGTCAGCATTTTTACCCGAACATGAACTTCACTGCTGAAGTCTGTGGTGGGGTCAAAATGCCGACCCAAACGTACCCGTGGACGGATGGGAAGAACGCCACAGTCTGGTCGCCAGGGACTTGACTTAACCCCCTGTGGGCTGGACTGTGGTCTATAGAGGGATGGGAGGGGGCTCAGGAGATGACAGTCTGGTTCTCTGGGGGTTAAATGAACCCCCTGTGGGCCAGACTGTGCTCTGTTGGGGGGTGTCATCTCAGCCAATCAGCTGCACTGATGTCCCGGCTCTTCCTTGCTGGGATGGGTAAAGTGTGAGATCAATCTGGCCCCAAGGGGATTACATGCCTCCACACTTAGCCTTTGGGGGCCACATTGTTCAGTCTAGCACCCAAAGGGTTAAGTGTGGATGCAATGCATCCTTACTTAACCCCTTGTGTGCAAGACTGAGAGCAACATCTGGCAAGATGCTGTATACTGTAAGGTGCAGAACACTTGTCAAAATGATGGGTGTTCTGCTCCTGCCTTTTCTTTTTGGTGTTTTTCAGATATTGGTATCCACAGGACTGTGTCAGATTCGGTGAAGTACGTCGATTACCAGGGTTTAAAAAAAAACAAAACACTTTTCTCAATTGTGTGCTGTGTTTATCTCTTTATTTTACAGGCTTAGTAGTGGAAGCTGTCTGATAGATGGCATCCATTACTGAGTCGGGGCTTAGTGTTAGCCGGTATAAAATGGCTAACAGTAACCCCTTCATTATTACCCCAGTAGCCACCACACAGGGGATACTGGGAAGAGTTGGGTACCATAAGTCCTGGAGCGTAAAAATTGGTGCTCCTGGACTGGGCAGTGGCAGGCTGGTATTATTAGGCTGGGGAGGGCAAAAGTAAATGGCCTTTTGCAACTTGATACTACTAGGTTGCCCTCTAATGTCTAGATATTCGGCCTTACTTTCAGACAATTCATTAAAATTTGGTAGTGTGGGGAAAAAAAAGTTGAAAATTGCATTCTACCAAATATACAGTATGACTATTTTGACATCAGGTACATGCCTCTAAACAAATGTTTTTGGCAAATAATTAGAAATGAGCGAGTACTAAAATGCTCGGGTGCTCGATACTCGAGAGGAATATTTCCTGATGCTCAGGTGCTCGTTTCGAGTAACAAAACCCTTGAAGTCAATGGGAAACTCGAGCATTTTTGCAGGGGACCAAAGCTCTGCACAGGGAAGGTTGCATGAAAACCTGGAAACCTCAGAAAATGATAGAAACAACACGGAAACTGACAGGAAACAGCAGGGGCACCATGCATGGATGCCTCTGGGGCTGGCAACATCAAATGCTAAAATATGGGCAACAGCCGGGTTGTGGCCCTCAATACAAGTTTGCTGACCCAGACCAAGATGGGCAAGGCACATGTGCTGACACATGTTAGGAAAGCACCCAACTAGGTGCAATTGGGAGGACTTTTGGTGTAGTCTATGGAGTCTGTGTGTACCAGGTGCTGTTTATCTTAGAGCACCCGTTGCACTGCACACTGCACAGCCAGGATAGGTGGAGCTACACTACAGATCCCAGCAAGCCAAGGTACAGCAGCAGCAAAAATGAGTACTAAGAGGACTTTGGGCAACTTCTTTGGGGTCTATTTGGACCATATGCTGTCCCCTTTCTGGCACCAGTCACTCTGCACAGTGAGCAGCCAAGATGGGCGTGGCTGCACTACAAGTCCCAGTCAGCAGCCAAGAGAAGGCCAAAAAATGTAGTTGTAGCCCTTAGAAGGACTGTTGGGTTCTTTGTGGATGATTCCTGCCTAACAGACACTATTTTCCCCTCCCTAACACTCTCCCTGACAGACAGCAGCTCTCTCCCTATGCTCATCCAGCCTGTGTCTGAAGCGAGCATTGGGGGACCTGATTCTTATACCCCCAGGTCATCTGATCTGGCCAGCCAATCACTGCTATCGACGTGTAGGGTTGAAGCACTGGGAGCAAGACAGGCCCCCAGAGCATCGATCCGACGCCAGATAGTTTTATCGCTCCTAGTGCTTCAAATTGTCCAGTTAGCCTGTGGATATAAAGTAACTACTAAATACACAGAAATGGTGCTAAGGATCCTCAGTGCCCCATCCACAGAATGGAGATGTATCTAACCTGCTGATAGTTTCCCTTTAAGACCATGCTTATTGGTCTCCAACTGTCAAACTTCATGATCTTAGCTGTCTAGAAAAAGCAGAGTCACTGTACGGTGATAAAGTAAGGAGATATGATGAAGGCGTGTCTCTTCTTACTAAAGTAAAAAAAGATACATTTACTATGGCAGTGCTACATTTTAATGAATCAGTCACAAGATATTGGAACAAAATACACACCAATCCCCATTAGAATAGTTACACACATTAGACTTCTTAATACATATCCCTCAATGTGCCTACTGTGGCTGTTGTTCATATGTCCTGAGACCATGCTGACTGCTCTCTGGACAAAGACCGATGTTATCAGCTGTCTAATGACAGTTTGATAATGGAGCGTCAACTCTTTTGCACATTGCATTGGGGGAAGGGGGTGTGCAAGTTTGCAGGAAGTTCTTAGACATCCATGCACAAATACAGTCCAGATGTATACAATCTATAGATGTTGCAAAGTGGTCAAAGGGTTTTTCCACCTGAAGTATTAATGGCACGGCTTAAATGTAAGCTACCATGAGAATGGAAGGTCTCTTTGTTGATTTTTAAAAAAAGTTACTCCCACCTGGACCAGGTTCCAAGGAGTGGTTGGTGCTTCTTGCTCTTCCTGTAACTTTCACAAATGTCAACCATATCCACCTTGTGGTTTATAGTTGATACTACTGATTGGCACTGGCAAACATACATCAGGTATCAGGTGTGACTCTATCTTGAAATGTGTTGCATTAATGTTATAAATGTTTGGGAATAACATTTTAAGGAAGAATAAATTAGATGATGTAAAAGCATCGATTTCTATGAACCTTTGACATTGCAGTCAGTATCACATGCTATTATAGCATCAGTACAATGGTATTATGGTATTCATTTTGTACTGCTTCCTACAGCATATCTGCAATTTTAAATAACATTTCAGGTTAATCTACCATGTGGGGACATGAGGAGTGGCACTATTTCTGCCCATCACATAACTTGTATATGACATTTTTCAGCAGATTTCTTTTCTGATGGGTTCACGTGTACATTTTTAGTTCTCCCAGGTCTGGTGGACGAATGGCAGTGGTTGTGTAACAGGATGCACTAGGACTAGCACCGTCACAGGTGTTCTAGTCCATCTTGGGCCTAACTTTATGCCTGTTGCCATTAGAGGCTGGGATCATTTCTTCCTTCGGGACATGTACAATGAGTGACATCATTGTGCAAGTCTGAAAAGGTAGAGATGCTCCCAGCTTCTATTGGATAAGGGAAGAAGCGGCCCAAAGACTAGCAATGGGAGCAGAAGATGCAGGAGATGCAAATGTGGGGGACTTTGGAAAAGGTAAGTATATTCTGTTTTTAATGTTGACGATGGGGTCCTACCTACAGGGGGGCAAACAACCTCCAGGGGCATCATACCTACAGGCAGTGTTGTACCTAAAGGGGTACCTATGTATGAAAGTCAAGATACTTTAAGGGGGGTCCTATTAAAAAGGGTCTTACCTATGGGTAGGGGCATCCTACCTACAGGGAGAAAATTTCCAGGGGGGAAGCGGGGGTAAAATTTCCTAAATGGCTAACAGGGCATCCTAACTACATAGGGTCTTACCTACGGGGGAAACGCTTTATTCAGGGGAAACTACCTACAGAAGACACCAGCATACTGGGGGAAACTACATACAGGGGCACCTACATACAGGGAGACACCCACCTGTGAATGACTCCAATTAGAGAAGAAGTCACCAGTTAATCACTAGATAAAAAAGCACTATAATTTCCATAACAAATACAGATATAAAGGTATTGTGTTTTTTTTATTTGGAATAAGTGCCTCAAGGTAAAAAAAATTTCAAAGGGGTGCTCCAAGCTGGAAGAGGTTGGGAATCATTGGTCTTAGAAATGGTGTTACAGCAACCATTTTTGCATAAACAACAACAGTAATTACAGCCGTATTTGTTATCAGTTTGACAAACTAATTTTTGTCAGTTTATTCTATCAATGCCAAAAAGGTTTTTTTTCTTTCTATTGTTTACTATTTCACCCTTTAATAAAATACAAATATGAAGTCTGAGGCAGACACGCATGTTTATGGTAAAGTCGGAAATATACTGTAGCTGTAGGCTTCATGACCGTTTATCATAATGATAGTGGCACTTGTTATGTTACACATGAATAATCTTTTTTTTTTTTTTTTTCACGATTAGCATTGTCACATTGATATACAGCTGTATGATTTTAAATTAGAATAAAAAGATAATAGCAATTATTGTCTATCAACTAAAAATGACCAATATATCTTTGCTGTTTAATATAACTAGGGATTAGAAAAACAGACATTTCCTTAAAAGGTAAAACACCGCAAAATAGCATTAAGACATCAGAACAACTAGTGAGGTTATTCTGTGTTTATCTACTTTAATGGTCTATAATGTGTCACTTCAGTATGGCTCTTGTAGGAGCAGCTTTGACCTGGGTGGTCCAGGTGTCTTGGGAGGCTGAATTCACAGGGAATTGAAGGATGAGTAGAATTTGGCTCTAAAAGAGAATAATTTAAACTTTTTTTTCTTCACATTAACTTTACAGAAAAAAAGTGTCTAGTTCTCTGCTCCTTTGCTGCTGTTATGGGGAGTTAAGACACTACTATGTACTATTCAACTTGTTAAAGTAAAAAAAAAATAATAATTTGTACCATGTTAGGGTGTTTTGACATGGCCATTTTACATGGTCTTCACAAGGCTTTATAAATAATGTGGCTGTGCTCCACAAACAATAGCTGGATTAGGCAGGGAGATGTTCGGCTGCTAATAATAATTTACATGGCCACACAAAAGAATTAATCAGCCAATCGCTGGCTCTTTTACATAGGCCGATTATCGGGTAAATGAACAATCCTCGGAACGCTCAATACTGACAATTGGCCAATATAAAAGGACCTTTAGCCAGAAAGAACTAATTTCAAGTATGCCCCTCCTAACTGCTGTTTGGTGAGATGCTGAAAGTTGTACCCCCACCAATCTAACATCGATGGCATATTCTAAGCGAGTTCTGCCAGTCTGCTAACCAATCCCAAGCTTGTAAGTTTCCCTAGAAGATCAGATGGTAAAACAGTATTAAATGTTAAACTGAATGTTAAAGTTCTGGAATAGTATCCTCACATAAACATTCCTTCTATTCAGAAAATGTAAGCCATATAGTTTGCCAAAGAAACCACATCTACTTTGGAACAGTTCAGTTTGTATGCAAAGTGAAAATGATATAGCTGAATTTTGTGAGACAATCCCTAGGTACAATACTGGGCCATCAAACCTTTTTGTCTACTGCAAGTATTAAAAGCTGATGAAACTGAAGTGAAATCTCTGTGACAGCACTCGGTAAATGTCTGCACATGCCTACTGGGTAACAGTTAGGATCCCCTGACTGTCAAAATACTATTTAATTCAGCAAAATTTTTCTTGCACTCTGACTTTCACTATTTGTAAGGAATATGTTTGCTTTTCTCTTTTATGCTTTTCTTCCTTGCCAATAACTCCTTATCTAGCTCTTCATCACCCACTGTACAAGCCCCCTTTCCTTCACCTAGTCAATAAAGTTGTGTTTAAAAATAGAACAGCCTTGGGTTAGAAGCCTACACCTATGTAGTCCTGTATCACCAATGACATTTGGAGACATGGCATACTAATTACAGCATGTATTCTTGTAAATGGAAGACAAAACCAAAGACAAAAAAATTCAGCTATATCAACAAAAAAAGCAGTAGTGTCATAAGGAGTACTAAAACATGCAGCACCAAATAATTTAGACAAGAGAAGTGCCCTATGTTAACTTTGCCTGGTATAGGTGGTAAGGTAACGAAGGGGGCTGGAACTGGGCAATCTCTTTCTTACAATAATAGAAATACCAGAAGTTATACCCCTCACCACTAACATTTTGACATTTTTCCCCTGCAGGGGTCACAAATTATATTTCTAATCACGAAAACGTCCATTTTCCTAGTGAACTCCTGGAAAATGTAATCCTTAACCAGATTCAAACTCAGGTTACAGCGCTAAAAAACAACAATGCTAACCACTGAGCCGCCATGTTTCTTAATTCTGCATTGAGATAGCTGGATGAGGATTGCTTTGTACAGGACAAGGTGTGAAGTTTAAGACACAATTTTGGGACACAATTTATATACAGTACTTAAAGAGAAAAAAAATTACACGCTGAAAGAGCTCTTTCCGTTGGCTCCATAGAAATTAATAGAGCCATGGGTCATGTGCCAGAGTTGTCAAGGCCCGATACGGAGATGAACAGGGGGTAGAGGTTGGACCCCCTGTGACTTTCTACTTTCCCCCTATCCTGTGGATGGGAAAAAGTGATTTTTTTTCCCTGAAATACCCCTTTAAGCTCATAATACATATAAGCACATATCACAGCCTCCCTTCCACAAACGATCTCATATGCACAATTGGCTTTGACCAAGCCATTACCAGGACAAATTGATGCATTAGAGAGCAACACCTTCCTTATGTCATATCAAAATGGCAATGTACAATATACAATAAACTCAGTTTCATATCAGTCACATTTAGTTTTGTTGCACAAAAATTAGCGCTACTAATATACATTGTACTAAGAATTGTGAAATGTGCAAGAGAACAATATTCATATTACAATAAATTTGGAACATATAGAGAGGTGAACCACAGGACCAAACGAACCCCTTCTGGATGGATCAGCGCTGGTGTATATAGTGGCAATATACAGAGTAGTCTCAAACAGATAGGAGAGAGGCCACAGTAGTGTATAAACCAAGCAGTTTATACGTAACACGTTTCAGCCCGTTAAATGGTAACAGGCCTTTATCATATTATTGTAAGATATAGACTTTATAGACTTTTTGCCTAGTATGGATTGCATTTTATATATATATATATATATATATATATATATATATATATATATATATATATTTATTTTGCACCATGAAGATTTGAAAGTCTACTACGCACACTGCTGTAGACTTTTGTATGATTTATAACACTGTGATGATTATGGTTACACTTCATTAATTGATGATTTACCAATTACCATAAGATGGATACACCTGTATATATACTCACTGATTCTGCACATGTATTGCACATCTTAAAAATGGCTCCAACGGGGAGCTGAAACGTTGCTATTGGCTTGGGTAAAATAAACAGCACTTTATTTCAAATTATCTTGTAGTGCTGCGGTGACTCTCTTTGTTTCGTTCAAAATGTAATATAGCTACTTAAACTGCAAAATTGATGTCACAGCCGGCAGGGCCACACCGAGAGAGGCAATAAATGAAGTCACTAGTTCAGTGGCAGAGTTGTGGTGTGCATTTTAAAAGCCTCTTCCTTATGTAATGTACAATCTCAGTTTACGTATACCATGCAACGACAAACAAGATCACAGGAGAAGCTGATACTGTGATTTGAACCAGGTTTACCCTGGGAATGTTCTTAATCTCTGAAACTCCTCCGTCTACTCTAATTATAATTCCACACTCCATGCACAGTCTTTAAATATAGACAATGATACTTTATACTGTCTGTAACACATACACAAAGCAGCCCCAACGATCCTGCCTGCAGAAAAGAGTTATTTTCTTAGAGGAGTTGTGAACCAAAATGCTTGCATTGATTCTTCTATCTTTGCTTTTTTACATGTGACGTCAAAAATCTTTATGAGTGTACTTAAATTTATTTGACCTATATATAATATCTGGCATACGAAGCACAAATATACAGAATGTCAAGAACAGATGATGCTGTAGGAAGAATAACTCTCGTGATAGGGGTCATTAAGCCGTGAAAGTCTCCGTTTTTTCCTCCCTGTTATGGTATATATCTTGATATTGTGAAGGGCTTTAAAACAAATCTGCCCAGAATGCTGCTGTTACTCAGTCCTCGCAGCTGAAAGCATGAAACATGCTCATAGCTCCCTCTCATGATGACTGAGAATCGCACAACCTCTTCTTCGTGCTTTCAGCTGCTGAGTGGTTAGATCTAATTGCTTCAGTGAGGTCACCAAAAGGTATTTATCGAAAAGCATTGAACAACAACAGGCTTAACACAGACACACAGAGAAAACCCCTCTTGCGCGTTGATTTATGGAAACAATTAGGATTGTACTACAGTTCTTTCTGGGTTGAGAAATCTTGTGGCTACAGACTCATGTTGCAGAAAGCAGGCGGCAGAAATGGAATACACTTATATCCAGCTGTTATCATCGAGAACAAGTAAGTTATCTCCGCTGTTTAAGGAATGATTAGTCTTCTGGGTTTTCGAAGCTCTTTTACATCTAGATTGTGGGGTGATGCACTGGTTTAGGTAACTTTAAAGTGAATATCTCTAACACAGTACATAGTGAGCAGAGTATTCTTGACAGCTCAGCTCGCATGCTGCTGTCCATAAAGCATGTCTGCAAAAGAGTTCACAGATTTTCTCTATGCTGAGTAATACAGAATATCTTTCTATATTAGCACTATAGACAAGTAAGTTAACCCAGCAACATATATGTAGACTTGGCTTTTCTGTAATTCTTTTTTGCTTTATACCTGGTTGCCAATTGATTTACACTGCATCAGTGAGAACTGTTTTAGAAAGAAAACTTTTACGAACAGTGATGCATTTTTACAGTCTCCATTAGTAGGGCTGTAAATACTTTCTATAAACTTTATCATGTCTTTACAGTTCTATTACATTTGCATTCAACAGTATGTCCGAGTAGTCTTGAATACTATTGCTGCCAAGGTCATTCCATCCTGATCTTCTGAGGACACTGTGGAGAAAGATCAGTTTTGTGAAGTTCACAGTTTATGGTACAGACACAAGACAGCAATACAAGCCCGGAGTTCTACTGAGTTGTTTCATCTACACTAATAGCAACTTGTACGACCAGGTCTTGGACCTATAAACACAGATCCACCTGAGATTTAAGTTTCATTATGATGTTCATGAACACCCAGACCACTGCACTATAATGCGCAAATGGATACTAACTTGGATCCTGCCAACTTTGCTCTACATACCATATCTTTACACTATCTTTCTACTGGGCACGCTCTCACTAGCCTGCAATGACATGACTACAGAGCAAACGGCTACAAACGTGAACTGTTCCAGCCTTGAGCGGCATACCAGAAGTTATGAATTTATGAAAGGGAGTGATGTAAGAATAAGAAAACTTTTTTGTCGAACGCAGTACTATCTGTTGATTGATAAGCGTGGTAATGTGAAGGGTACACAAGACCCAAACAACAGCTACAGTAAGTACTCATCCTTTCTATTCTTTTCAATTGTAATACAGGGAAGCTGGGTCTGCTTTAAAGTGAAATTGAATAAGATAATGATACTGTGGTCATAATTCGGTCCAGTTTACACTAATAAATCAGACCTGTCAAAAATTTGGTATTAATTTGCGGTTTAAGACAATACCATGTAGACAGGTTGCAGTCATTTTTGGTCCTTTTCTTCAATCTGATAATACATTAACCTGCTGATAATAGAAGTATCTTATGGGAAATAGCTATGCCAATCTGTCACTCTAGCCAATAGTTATGGACTATACTTTTTAGTATACAGTGTTATATGTGTATTTATGTGCAATATGAAACCTGTCCACTAAATACAAAGCTCCTTACATCTTCCAAGGTGTTTTCATTACATTGCTATAGCCTGTGGGTTAGTTAGTGGACCTGTTTAAAAAGAGACGTGACCAAGAACATAATGCTTTTGTATACTAGGTGTGTAACAATACACCATATCTGACTGTGCCATAGAATCAGTATAGGAAATGGTTCTTTACTTTATGTGTCCCATTCAACCTATGTAATCTGTATCTATATAATGTATGTAAATGGAATCTATAGTGATTAACAGTGAAGAGACAACATATACTTATGATCTTTTGCCAATGATCATTCCATAAGTAGTAGACAGCTTTGAGCGCAAGGGCAGGTGGAGCACTTGTACCGACTCTGGGTGTCTCAAGCCATTTAATGGTAGTATTACGTTTATGTAACAAAGCCATGTATTCTCTCACCTGCAATGATAAATCTTAGGGAGTTAACAAAATGATTAACAGAATAGGTTACTTAGAGGAAAGGATGACACATCTGTAATGTAACCTGGTCAAAAAGAAAACTCTAAAGGTATAATTTAGGATTATAAATAGGGTAATGAATAGTGGAGTCACTAACTGGGTATTTAAAAGCAAAGTAACACATCAAATGCAACCAGACAGGAAGGATACTGGGTGTGTATAATAATGTATCATTCACAATAATAGAGAATAAGAGTAATAAGAGTGGGCCTGCTTTAATTACAGTAGATGAAGTCTGGTGCAAGGGGGTGGGGGTCATTATTACTCCAGGGTTTTTTTTTTTACTTGGCTTTATATTAAAAAAAATATACAGTCATATGCACTAAAACATTGCCTGGTAGTCCACATTCTCTATAACAATAGCATTTAATCAGCAGAAAGCCTCTAACTCCAGATAGTGTTTGACAATGACAGCCAATGGCTACGGCTGGTAACACATGTAATGACTGTTCACATAATATAACAATGCATGACAATCTGCACAAGTAAGGAACAACTTACAACTGACTACAAAAAAATCATGTCAAGTTTAGGTGATATTTGCTATTTGCTAATATTTGTGTATAATGTATCATAGGGCTTTTACAACTGGGTAAAGTGTCTCTGAAATGTATATACTGTATGAAAAAAGTATCAGCTGACAACATCTGAAGCTAAACTGACTTTATGATGCCGTCCTAAAGTTTAATGACTGTTTTGTATGTATAAATAATCAATAGCATCACAGTGTGCACAAAATCAGTAAATGGAAAGCCGGACTTACACAGACTTGGATTAAATTGGCCCTCAATCAAAACAATGTCAATCTAAACTGGTGTATAAATAGGAAAGCAACCTGGCTGAAATGTGGCCTGTCTAAGCTTATGGCTTATATGAAGACCAAACATGTGATACATTAGTAAGCACATGAAATGCTCACACTTTATATTATATATTAAGACTTTGTGTCTATGAGCTGCTGCCAGATGAATGGGGGGGAGCAAGGAGCCTTAACAGCATTTTGGTCCTTGGGAGTTCTATGTAGGGAGGCATGTCTTTACAATCACTTGCATGAACAAGCCCACAGCTTTATGCTCCCCCCTTTAAGCAGTCTGTCACCACTGAAAACCTTTAAGGGTATGTTCACATGTACTGTTTATGCTGTGAATTTCCCGCTGAAGATTTCTCGGCTGTGTAAATCAACATAACAAGCACATACAGCAGATGTGAATATACCATAACTTAGTATATATCACAAAGTATAAGCCCTTCATGTGTATCAGGTGCACAGATTGTGATTTATGTGGAACAAATTTAGAGCCTGTGAACTTGCATAAAAAAATATGAACTACAGACAGATACTTAATATGTATTCTATATGTGTTTACTCACGTTTATACCCCCCACAGTAAGCCTGCAAATGGCCTGTGTGGTGTATGCTAATAAAGCATCTCGGAGTCTGCCGCGCTTTGGAATGCAGGACATGTACTTACACTGTTTCAGCTGTATGCACACTCAGGCTATGTTCACACAATGTTATTGGGGAGAAACTGCATCTGCATTTTGATAATCACAATGGTAAATAAACAGCATGATCATTACTTATGCCCTTATAAAAATACAGATGTATTTTTGCCTAAGAAAAGGTTTCCTGAACATAGCCTCACTGTGGGGAAATGACAAAGTGAGTCTAAGATAAGAAGTACAGACTTGGAATCTGCGTCTCTTCAGCTATCCATAGAAGTTTAAGGTGGTGGTGGCGGCATGGTGACAGATGGTGAAAAGGGATATGGATGTTATGGAAGGAAGTTAGCCACCCAGATGCCTTATTGAATATAGATGTTAGAGAATGAGGTTAGTCACCTGGGACTTGGTGTCATCTAGAGTCACTACAGAGAATTCAAGGTGACTAAGGATTATATGGTCACACACTCATTTGAAAGAGCAGTATGTAATACTACACTTCTCCTGTAGGGTACCTCTAGCCAACAGCCTAGGGTACTTATACATGGTATAGAAGGAAAAATGTGTCATGATATGTCATGATGACCTTTACAATTGTTAGAAAAGTGGAGGCCAACCATAAATATGCACATGAGCAAATCAATCATTAGGATTTTAAATACTTGTTTTTTTAATGATCTATTGTATAAATTTCTGTTCCTTTGTCTATATATTTATATTATTTATTTTCAACCACTTGTAACTATTCAAAATGGAATCCACCTTGGTCGCATGTGCTGAAAACAAGACAAAACCAAGGTAAATTCTATGTTGGCAAAAGACATTGCTGCTACTGTGATGCAAAGGTTATAGAGGAAGTAATGCTACACAATCCATTGGAATGTGCTTTTTTTGGCAGTCAAAGTAAAAGAGCGTATTCAAGGCATTATTAATGATGGTTTAAAGACTGTGATACATAAGGATATAAAAGACAAAGTCATGAAAGAACCCATTTCTCAAGCATAATATCCAAGCAGATGTCAAACAAGTGAAATCGTTGGTTACCTTTCTGAGTTGCCATCTTAATAAATTATGTATGGTAGACTAGCATTTCCACAGTTTATTTTTTCTACTAGGAAGCAGTATTTAGGTACCACAAATATGCAACTACGATACGATAGGAGGCACCTGTAGTAGGAACACTTGTCCTACCCTACTTGTTGTCTGGTGCTCCCCAGCCAGAGCAGCCAGGGCAAAAAAGCAAGATAGCCAACGTTTGTTTTAAGGACATGAGAACGATAAGAAGGGCTCTGGTGAGTCTGGAGAGCAACTCGTCTAGGTGAAGATATAAAGGTTTAGCTTGGATAATCTTTATTCCCAAAAATGCAACATTTTCTAAAAAGTTATATTTTCACCAAAGAGGCAGGTTCTCTTTAATAATTACACACTTACACAAAATAGGAAGATAATACTTAAAAGTAGCATCGGAAATACTGCAAAGTGAAAATATTTGGGAAAGGATTTATTTTATTTGGTAAATGTAGCAACAGTCTGCATACTGGTCATACATACGATGTGTGCATAAGCCTATAACAAACCATATACTACTTTAGGATTTTTTTAAAACTTTTTTTTAGCTTTGGCTTTTCATTTTCCGACTAGTACTGTAGTTTGCATTTGCAAGGCTCAGATAATGCGCATAAGTTACATGCTTTTTTATTGCCATAAACCATGTGGTAGAAATAATGTTGATCTATTTGATGCATTTGTAGAATTACGACAATACCAAACTTATAGGGGGAGATGTATGAAGCTAGAGTAAGATTCTCTTTGTTGCCCATACCAACTAGTCAATCAGAAACAAGCTATTATATTACTAGAGCAATATAAGAAATCAAAGCTGATCTGTGATTGGTTGCTATTGGGCAACCAAAACATTAATCATACTATAAAATAGCTGGACAATCTGAACCACAGTTTTTTTTTTTAAGTTTTCTTAATTTGTTGAATAAAAATCTGTTTAAAAAAAAATTCCATTCAGAGACCCATAATACATTTTAATTTTCTATAGATCCTGCTTTGGGGGCTTGTTTGGGATTAATTGTATGTTTTATAGGCACAATATAGTGTTTATGATCTATTGTTTGGCTTTACATACGTTTTATTTAACTGGGGAAATGAGAAAAAAGTATATGTGGCATGGCCTTATGGCACTGCAGTTGCCTCTGGCAGGCGTTAAGTTTCATTTTAAACTCACTGGCACACTTAAATGGGTGGAATTGTTTGTCTTACTGCTGAAATAAATGGCTGGAAACAGATATTGATGTTCATTTGTGGCTAGGGCACTTACCCATCGGAAGGACTTTATATAGAATGCAATGAGCATATAGACTCCCTAAAAGACAAGCCAGTTGTACAAAACCTCACCTGTAGAGGCTTATGGGTATATTCCCATTATGACTGTCCAAATTATCTGAAAAGGCTTGCTATTTGCATCCTAAGGCTATGTTCACACTACGTATATTTCGGCCGTAGTGCGAACCGCAAATATACGCCCGTAGTTTTGAGGTTGATGCGTACGCTTGGAAGTATACGATTTCCGGCCGCATAATGCACACTACGTATGAGCCTACGGCCGGATCGTATACGGCGCCTTGAAAAATGAACAAGACCATTGTTTGCGGCCGGAACTGTTCCAACTCACGGCTGTGGACTTCAATGCGGTCCCGTACGGAGTACTTATTTCAGCCAAATTGAACTTGATTTTCAGATTAAAAATGTTCTGTGTGGTTTATTGGGCTGGGCGAAGATTTCCAAGTAAATGACCTGTTTCGCCCGCATGTTCGCAATCCGGCCGCATATCTATTTTTCCCACGGACGTAGTTTCAGCCGCACATGTCCGGCCGCGTACGAACTACGGCCGGACATATACGTAGTGTGAACATAGCCTAAATGTAAAATTGTTTATATATTACTACACTAGAAAACATATTACTAAAATTGTCAGAGAGACACATCAAAAGTTTTGATAGGTAGGAGTCTGAGAGTTCAGACTGTGATGAATTGGGAGTACGAGCCAGGAGAAATCATACTTAGCGCATTCCTTTCCTAGCTTGATCACGTGAGGAGACGGCTGCATAATGGAAGTCTGTGAGGCACGTCACCTCACAATGACACAGATCGGGGAGAGGATGGAATGCATGTGATTGTCTCTCTGTTCATTCCTTTGATTGGTCAGGGTGCGAACAATTAAACCCTGACTGATAAAAACTCTCTCACATGTCAAAAGTTTTTTTTTTTCTTGACAGGTACACTTCAAATATTTTTATGAAAATTAGATTCAAGACAACCCTTCCCCCATATCCTATTAGGGAATGTAGACATCACAAAACCTCCCTCTCAATAAACCATAATCAGAACCTCTTATTTCTGCCTCCAAGACTTCTCTCGTGCTGCACCAGTTCTCTGGAATACCCGACCCAAAGACCTCAGACTCATACCCAATACTCACAGTTTCAAGCGCGCCCTGAAGACTCATCTCTTCAGGCTCGCTTATAACATTCCATAAACCTGTTCCCCCCTGTTGTTTCCCTCGCTTTATATCTCTGACAGTCCCTGGACTTTATATGTTTTACTTGAAATCAGATATTGGCATTGTTACTGGCTCATCCTGTATTTCCAACTATGTACAATGGCTGGACCATGGACAAATAAAGCACTTGTGCCTGGTGTCAACCAAAGTTGAAGTCTGTAAGCTCCAACGAGCAGGTCTCGTTTTCACTTTGTATTTTTATATTTTTATTTATTTTAATTATTTAACTGTGTATTATGTACCTCTGTACTGTATGCATAGAAAAAAAAGTGCTGCAGAATCTTTTGGCGCTATACAATTAAATATATTAATAATAATATTATTATTATTAGACCAGAGCTTACTCAAATCACTCCTGTGACCTGAGCTGCCCTTGTGTACATGTCTTTCCACTGCAAAATCTGCTCTTTGTTGAAGATGTCAGTAACTGGACCTGGGATGATCAGCTGATCATGCCAGTTACCACTTTTGAAAGGTCTACGCGGTAATCATTCAAATGCAAGATTTTAGCAGTATTTGGTGAATTGATCTATACTACAGTTTTGGCTTGCCTTTTTGTCCACAATCTCTGTGATGAGTTTCATCTGGACCAATGTTGTATCAGTTGGGGTCTCAAGACTTCATACCAAGTGGAATTAGTTTATTTACTATCAATCAAGGCAATTAGTTTTATTGATGCATTTTGCTGGATCTGAAGGCAACTGGCCTTAGGCAATGGAATCCTTTAAACCTTGAAAGTGCGTAATTAGTAACCTAATTACAAGCTTGAGACAGAATCTCCTTGTAATTAATTTCTAATTGTACCGTTTTACAATGCCTGCAAGTAATGCAGGGTGACAAGAGGGGCATTTAACAACACATGGACTGAAATAAATGTACAGTGGGAAAATGTTTGGTCACCTTTTTCTCTTAAATATGGTACTTTAGAATCCTAAGAGAAATAGACATCTTTCTTGTTTTAAAAAAAAGTTATTAAACCAAAAGACGATATTTTGCTCATTATTCCTCATTATAACAGTCTATGATAATATAGAATATATTGTTTATATGTCTCTTGTGACTCTTAGACAGAATTAATTTTTGTGTTATTATGTCTGTTCACACTACAAAAACAGAGTTGGGTCTGTTGGGTTTCCATCTGGTGTCTGTTAATGTGGCAGGATTTGAGCAGAAAAAATACTGAGTGAATCATTTTTTGTCCATTCAGAGGTCAATGCCATTAGGGAATACCACTGCCTTAAGGGATTGCACTTGGCTGGGAACAATATTTAGGTTGGGGGGGTACATGTCACAATAACATCCGCATGAATGCCAGGACTGAAGAAGGATGTTGCCCAGGGAATTATACTGACTTCATGGACTGAGTTCTTTGCATAGTGAATCCTGGTGCTACAGTATCTCCTCCTCAGATATGTTATGCATAGGCACCTGGCCATCCACATAATGTAAAAGAAAACATGATTTATCAGACCATTGTAATGGGATAATGAATGGTATTCATTTTAACTGTGTGCTTATAATAGATTGGTGTATTGTACATTTTAACAGTATGCAAGCTAAGGTGCAAACCTCCTCCTATTCTACTCTTATTTCAAACACTCAGTTCTGGGACTAAATCCCATATGTCTCTGATCCCCAAAGCCTGTTTCATTTATAAAGGTGCCTGGTGTTAAAGTTATGTCAGCAGCTGCTCCTCTGCAGACACTATGGAGGCAATAGCACTCCCTCTAAAATTAGCACAGTAGTTCTTGGCCACACATGTACCACTCAAGCACCTTGGAGCAAATGCCTTCCTAACACTGGCATATTTCCCATAGGCAATGTTTATATGGTCACCCTTCAGAAAAACAATCATTTTGATAAAATTACTGAGTAAAGTTACTAAGACTAGTTGCCTTGACAGTTATAAGTAGCAAATAGTTTAGAATAATGGGATAGGAAATTTACCTGTAGATAATCATCATGTAGATACTATCATCTTGCCAAGTCAATAAATAAGGTTACAAGATAACCTAAGAGGTATGGCTAACTGCTGGCTCAGCAGTATTGGTACAAACAGCCCATCAAACCAGTAATATAGCAGAAATTTGCGGTTTACTTTATGATATATCAGAATTGATGGTGATCATGGTTAATAGAGATGAACAAAGCGAATCCGGTGAATCAAAATTCGCTGCGAATCGAGTCGTCAATTTGCTTAGCTCTGCGAAGCGAATTCCTACCCATTCATCATGGAAATCCGAAAAACAAAAACAAAAGGGCAGCCGCACATGCCGTCTGTAGCGTCACTGGGTGGGAGAGAGATTAAAAATAATCCCTAGCGCCCGTCCAATCAGCTACAGGCCCCTCTGTGATGTCAACCCCTCCCCCACCTCCTCTATATAAGGTGGTTCGTTTATGGAGGTGGCCAGTCGGTTGTGTGTGGAGGAGAGAGCAGGATTGCAGCAGGCATTTAGAGCAGAGCAGGGAGAGACTAACAGAGCAATTTAGGGACAGAGAGGAGAGGATAGAAGGGCTTATTGTGGGTGATTGTTTTTTGTAGCTGTCAAGTGAGTGTCCAGTTTACCAAGTAACTGGGTGCCTAGAGGAATTCACTGGGACCAGTGAAAACACAGTCCAAATTATTCACGCACTGGGCATTGTAAACTCCTATTGAGTTAATTTTTTTTTACTGTGATCAGTAAACTGAGCATGGGCTTTACTTAATCAGTGCTCACACTCCACTCCTCCTGTGCTATACAAGTTGGGTTTCATTACTGAAATGAGTGGGCGCTTTACTAAATCAGTGCTCTCACTCCACTCCTGTCCTGGGAAAAAATAATTGATATTACGTTGCTGATCCATCAAGGTCAACTGCTGTCTTTAGCGGAAATTGGATGATTGCCTGGCTGATTGACTTTTTTTCCGATTTATGACACTTTTACAACAATTTGTCCTTCTGTGATAATTTAATTAATTAAGATTCGATTTGCAAATCTTAACAAGTCTAACCCAAAATTTGTAAAGCTCGTGAAACAAATTTCCAGTTGCTTCGCTCGTCTCTAACGGTTAACTATATGTGCCAGCTAATTCTATCATTTAAATAAACTGCACAAACCTGAGTACCATAATTCTAGATAACTCAAACCTAGTTAGACATTTATTCTTTCTTATACTTCAACCTCCTAATGCTGAGTTAAACCCATTAAAGTTTAATGTTAGACAATCTAATGGCATGTGTAATCTGATTCCGACAAAATAACAAACATAATGACCAGTGAGAAAAAACTTGGGTAAAGAAATAGCCACAGAAAAATAAACGAAATGTACGAATAGTTTAATGAATGAGCAAAGTCTGCAATGAACAGTCTGGAAAAGCTTCATTCACGTGTGCACCAATGATTTTGTGGCAAAAATGAGTCAAACCACAAAAAAGCTGTAAATAACCACACGTCATCTCGAATTTCAGTACAAAGGAAGCAAAGCAGTTAGAGCATTATGTTTAGAAATACAATTAATTTAAAAACAAACGTATCACCTCAAATGGGAACTTGGAGTCATATTCATACTATATGGGAATTTTTTTTTTTTTTTTAAATAAATTTCTTTTAACTGTAGGTACTTTAGCATGCTAGATATTTCCATTGACAATACCTATAAAGCATACAAATCAGCCACTAGTGTAAGCATGCAATTGTATACAGAAAACTAAATAATCATTGGGTAGCCTATGCTTATTCTAAAGTTACCTAACTACACAGTGGTTATATCAGAATATAATAAAAGAATTAACTGCAATAAATAGTCAACCACATCTATTGGTGTCTAACGAACATATCGTGGGCATTACAAGCAGTTACACTGCCTACAATGATGTGCATACAGCCTTCATATCAAGGCTGGCCTTATGTCAGACAATGCTTTACCTAATAAAATGAGCCTTCCTCTAAGACATCCTTCCTCTAAGATATCTAAAAGGCTGACCTGATGAGAGAACCTTTTTTACAATAGTGATACACACTGCTTTAGACTAATCATACACCATTGTCGTTTCTGCCAGACACCTGACAGACGTCAGGCCCAGACGTCAAAATAATGATCAAGACAATTATTTTCAGACGTCTTTTGCAAACACTGGATATTATTTTTTAGTTGTTCATGCAGTTTTTCTTTTTACATTGCCCCTTGACTGTTTTTACAATTAAATTCAATAAACTTTGAAAGACACACCCTTACCTAGAATAATGTACCAACAGTGCACATTGCGGGCAAATGAACGTACATCATTTTTTTCTTTTCAAAAACAGTGAGGAAAAATGTAGTGCGAACATACAGTAGCCATAGACTGTATGGGGATGTGCATGGAAGGCAAGGGATGGCTTGTCTGGGCTATTCCCAAGGGATAACTACTATAGCACAAACTACTAAAAAAATTTATGTTGGCTATGACAGAAAGACATCAGTGCATTACAGTTTGCCTCATACTTTACTGTGTACGGCAGACCAGTCAGATTCCCTACGCTGACCTCTGTCCATAACAAAAAATATACTTAGAGAGAAGATAGCATAAGAATGCACTATGGAAGGAAGGCAGGCCAGTGAAGGCAGTGTGATGCTCTGGGCAATGTCCTGCTGGGAAACCTCTGGTTCTGGTATTCATGAGGATGATAATTTGACATGAACCTCCTACTTACACATTGTTGCAGACCAAGTACACTTCTCTCTGGCAATGGTATTCCCTAATGGCAATGTAACAGGATAATGCACTCTGCCAGCAATAAACACACACAAATAGCATAGAGGTTATAATTAGAGATGAGCGAAATGGGTTCGGGTTCGAGTCAATCCGAACCCGAACGTTCGGTATTTGATTAGCTGGGGTTGCTGAACTTCGATAAAGCTCTAAGGTTGTCTTTAAAACATGGATACAGCCAATGACTATATCCATGATTTCCACATAGTCTTAGGGCTTTATCCAAGTTCAGCAGCCACCGCTAATCAAATGCCGAAAGTTCGGGTTCGGATCGACTCAAGCATGCTCCAGGTTCGCTCATCTCTAGTTATAATTAATTTAGTAAGAAATGATGCCTAGCTGATGAGTGAAAGGTTTATTTTACTTTAAGTATGTGTGTATGCATGGACTACAGACTGCAATATAGGTGGTAAACAATAGATTTTGTGGTAGCATTAATATTGCCTTGTTTGAAGTGAAAGCTTAAAGAGTACCTGTTATTTAAAAAAAAAAAACTTTTCAGACTCTTACCAATAAGAACAAGCAGGGGTCCAAGACCTAGACAGACCCCATAGGCTTACATAGAAATTTTGTGTAAGTCATGTGACACAGAGCCAGGAGTGAATGCCCTGTGTGCAGACTTCTACCGTTATCCTGAGCAGTCATAATATGGATACATGGACCCCGACTGATAAAAATGTATGATATATCACTCAGACATAGCATTTTTTTCTAATGACAAGTGCTAATTTAAAGCAAATCTGTCACCCAAACATGTTCCACCATATAATGGCAGTATATTACAGAGAAGGAACCTCTTAGTAGCCCAAAAAGCATGAAAATATATTGTGGTTTTTGTCCACTAGTGTCTGCATCCATCAGTCACTGCTGAATGGGGCAGTGGATTCCTTCTATGAATATAGTTTACTGTATTATTTTAATATACAATAATTTGTGCTATTTGGGTGACCTTGAGTATTGTAATAAAGTGCTGTACACATAGCAACATATCCAGGTGACAGATCCCCAATAAAGCTGGCCTTACATTTAGGATAGTGGCCAGATCTCGCTGATTGGCATTTGTCTGCGTCCTTGCACAGCCACATATCAGGCTGTGTAAAAGGACCCTAAGTCTGTTGATTTTAAACATCACCCACCCCATACACATATACACTTGGTGAAATCTGCTGCAATACTCTGTAGTGTCATTTCCTATGGCGCTACATTCTCACAGTGGATTTTCATCCCGATGCTAGAATCTAGCCCCTGCCCAGTGAACACACCACTGCTGGGCTAATACAGTACCTGTCCGAGTTCCCACCTGCTCTGCTGCCTCCCTGGCATCCGCTCAGCCAATCAGCGCGCTCTCCTGCCGCAGCCACTGAGCATGGGAGCACGGACCGGTAATGTATTAGCCTGGCAGTGGTGGGTTAAGTAAGCAGTAGCTAACAATACAGCTAACAATACAGCAGATTTCAGATACTATAAGTGTGAAGACCCCCTTACACAATTTTTTTTTATTGTGAATCTAACATGGGGAAATAGGACTGACATGAGTAATAACAAGCTAGGTACACCACTGCAAAATATATTGCAGCTAATAAAGCAGTGGGTAACCCTATCCTGTCAATATCTGTTTGGCTGAAGTAAGTTATGCATTGTAAATGTAAGAGTCAGAAAGGGGGAACTTCAACAGTTTAGGCTATAAAAAAAAATTTCACCTTGACTAATACATTCCCCCAACCCTCAAAAGCAAAAAGCCAGAAGCATCTGACAGACCCTTAAACATTAAATTGTTTAGAGGGGTTTCATTACAAAAAAAACCCACGAGTTTAAATCTGCAGACAGGAATCTATTGCCTAGCTTCTAAGTAACAAAAAAGCTGTAAAAGTTTATATCACAAGCCACACAAAGCTAATAGCTTACACTCTGTTATTAGGAAGATTTCCAGACAGACATATATCATTTGTACAGTACGTGCGCTATTGAATGGTGGGAACTCCTGTCTATGGTTTTTAACGTCTTTGTCTTCTTGTCTTTGGAGGAGAAGGATATAGCAAGGCTTGGATAATTACATTACATATAGCTGCAGGCAAGGCAGCTTTTGTAAAGGGTAGTGCTCTATAGGATCAAAAGAACAAGTAAAATTGTACCCATTAATCAGAGCATCAGGTCAATTGATTTAAATATATTACATCTTTTTTTCAATGAGGTCTTATCCATCTGGTTTCTGTGAGACTTTGAAATTCACACACCTACATCAGAACACCTGTAACATTAGACAGATTAGCCAGTAGGTATTCTCTATACAATTCTCCCCTAACAAGGTGTACAGCATGTATATGAAACTTATACAGGGCATTGTTACTTAGCTCAAAGTGCTGAAATGTGCAGTTACATACAATGTAAAAAATCTGTACATTCTGGTCAGTGGGGTCAGTGTTGTTCTTATCAAAATGCATTATAATCTTTATACTATCATCTTGGTATATGCATTTACAGCCATTTTTTTATCAGGGTTTCTAACATAACTTGCTTTCAAATGCTTGAACAAAATGTCAGTTTAAAAAACACTTAAAACACATTAACAAAATTCAATAAAAAACATTTTCCACGCTTCCCAGGCACCTTTATTTCTAAATAATAGCCTATTTTCATTATATGCCATCAATATCTGTTAGATGGGCACTAAACTGATTTCTAGCCATTTGCCAAAACTGGTGCTGTAATACACAGCTTTATACAGCAATGGTATTCATAAGGCCCTATTACACAAAACAATTATCGGCTGTATTTAGCCGATTTTTGGCCATTATGGCTGATAATCACTTTGTGCAATAAAAAGCAAGGATCAGCCAACATGCACAATGTTGGCTGATCGCTGTCTTTTAACGTCTTTCAACTTGTTGACAGACAAAAGACAATAATAGCAACAATCTGCTGCCGTCACTCCATGTATCCGTGCAATAGGAGCGGCAGTAGCAGACCACCGCTATCTCCTATGGGCTCCCTGCAGCTCCCCGCATGCCCCTGTCCCCCACAAGTCCTGTGATAATGTTTAACAAAATATAGAACATAGGACGAAATACAGATCCACACAACCTCCCTCCATTTGATAGCTTGCATGATTTGTAAATCACTTCATTTAGCAAAAAATGACAACTTACCCTTGGCCACTAGCTGACTTCCCTTTAAATGGATACCTACTGCTTGCTAAAAGAATTCAATCTTTAACAGGAGGAACACTGGAAGTGAAAAGCAGGGCCTAGGCCCTTAATTTCTTACATTAAAATGATCATTCATCTATTAAGGGTACGTAAGTTGTCCCAGCCTGATTAGCATTCAAGTCTATGGCCCTCCATTCTCGCAGCAGATTTTCATTGCACTGTGAGAATAGAGTCAATAATCCTTGTAAAACCTATGATATAGTACTGCTGGTACTGTAAAAAATTATAACGCAGTCAAGCTTACCTATACACACTTTCCAATACCCTCTTAGTACCAGCCCACTTGGTCAATCACTGGCTGTGGCGGGACAGAGCAGTAATCGGCTGATTGGGCTATCACTGAGCAGATGACCAGGGAGCACAGCTGCTTTATTGTTTTGTTTTTTTTACTATACCAGCAGCACATTATCTTTCACAAGGCTATGGACTATTCGCGCATAAAAATGAAAATCCGCTGCAAGAATGGAGTGCCATAGACTTTAATGCTAATAAGTATCAGAGCAGATTTTACTGCAAGAAACTCGCAGGGGATTTATGAAAGTTCCCTAATTCTGTATTACTTAACCTTCCTAACAAAACAGATACCCCTGGTAATGTATTTTATAAAAGTATTTTATTTTATTTTTCAGTATAATATTTTACTCATTTATTAAGTTGATCAGTTAAAGGGACTTATAGTATATTAGTACAAAGAATCTATTATAGTATAATTACATGAGAGCATAATATAATAAATATTCTCTATAACCGCCTTCCATAGCTATTTCTTTGTTTGTTTATTTTTGCACAATACAAATGGGAGCTGTATTTTTGCAGTCACTTGTATGTGGTTATACTACAAAATAATTTAATTATATGTAATTAACATTTTAAGGGTACAGTTTAACAGATGTATGTTGAATTCAGTCATTTAGAAAATAGTTGGTTTCAGCTGAACTTGCTTTACTTTCGTCTTTGAACATAACATAAAACATTTTAATTTAAGAACAATGACAGGGCTATCAGTTTTCGTCCCAGACACAATGAATTGTAATAAAGGTAGAACTCACAATGACCATGCTTTGTTCCTATCTGAACTTAAAAATGTTCATTACGACAAATGCAAACTACTTCATACAAAAAGAGCAGATGCTGAAAAAGTAGACCTCTGTTCTGGCACTGCCACAGTCAGTGGCAGTGATTATCCAGGGATATAAAAACAATTATTAGGCCTTATTAGATCATAGCGGCATTGCACCTATGATTTGCTAAAAGGAAGAGATTCAATTGTGAGATGCGTTATCCTTTGTCTCAATAGTGAGCGGGTACTAAGCTTACCTCCTGTGAGAACTAAAGGATCAGGCACCATAAAATTTGGTTGATGTTCATCTAATGTGTAAGGGCACCTACAGGTACAAATTAAATTATTATATTTTGTCCATTAAATGTGACTACATATTTAGTCATTGGGTAAAACAGAGGTGGCAGCTAGGAATTATTCACATGAAATCATGCACATTGGTATTAATATTCAAGCTCATGAAAGTTGCAAAAACAAATGTGGTAAGCATTCTATTTTTGTAACTGCCAACACAATATTAATAATACATTACAATAACAGAGTTACTAAAACTATTTAGCTGGATATTTTAATATTAAATTTTAATATTAAATATTTTAATATTCTTCTAATGCTTTGAAGAAATGCACTATTTCTATCTGGAGTGACCAATGATATCTCATGCTGTCAAATCAGCAAGAAATAGTGATAATTCTGTACAAGGTTTCTACTCAATGTTTCATCTAACTACTGTATGTTGTGGTTCCCTGTACAGTAGATAGGAAGGAGTGTTGCTGTGGAGGAAATATCTGTGAAACAGTAGCAGCGCTTGACCCACACTGCCGCTTTTTCATTCTGGAAGTGGATGAATTAGAGAGTGATAGCATATTCTAGCATAAGTGTAAACAGTCTTCAAAGGGACTATATTTATCAATGTGAAAATCCAAGAAGATATCCAGCACCAAGAGCAGAGGTAACATATACCTCTGCCCTTGGTGCTGGATCTCTTCTTGAATTTTCGTAAACTGGCCATGTTCCGGGTCTCTCCGAGCACCAGGCTGAGAAGAAGGACGGGTGAGCAGACCACAAGAGATTATTATATTTATTATTGTGGTGCACACTGTCACATCTGAACACTGTGTACACTTTACACCAACTATCAGTTGGCTTAAAATATGGCAGAATTTTGAGCTTGATTGGCCACACAAATTAGCCAATTTTGGGCCAATCAGGGATTACATTAGTACATCTATAGCCAATAAATGTATTTTTTAAAATAAGCACTTTATACATAGCAACCGATTTAAAAAACATTCTGTTATTAGCTATCTTACATTTATGTGAGTGATAGGACCCCCTGTTGCTTGTTCTACTGTATTCTAAGTGTCCACCTTCTGCAGTGGTAGACACACAAGTTATGCTACTGTCCTTCTCTTGAGCTCTGTGCATTGATGCTATACATCATATACTTCCTTTATTTACTGACTGTAAGAAAACTAGTTCTACACATAGAATATAATCAAATATATGAAGGTAGGTCAGCTCACCATGAAAAGACTTGTGCTGGGTTGGCGATTATCCCAGTTGAAGCAGGTGGATGTGAAGCGGGCCGCGCCCGGGAAATAGGCAATAGTAAACGTAGAGAGTCCACAGCTTCCAAAAAAGTAGATTCTTTATTAGGGCATTTAAAAAGTACAAAAGGGAGAATAAAAACGTAGGCCTACATGTTTCGGGGAGAAAACCCCTTGAACATGTAGGCCTACGTTTTTATTCTCCCTTTTGTACTTTTTATATGCCCTAATAAAGAATCTACTTTTTTGGAAGCTGTGGACTCTCTACGTTTACATAGAATATAATGCCCAAATATAAGCATATAATGCCCAAATAATAAATACAAAGGATAAATTGCTGCAGACTGTGGAGAACAAAATTCAGGCCATATAACCGTATTTTCCAGCGTAAAGGGCGACTGGACGTATAAGACAACCCCTGACTTTCAAGAAGATTTTCAGGGGTTCGCCCTATACGCTGGAAAATGTTGATCCCTGCCTGACCACAGCCCTGCTGTGGTCAGGCAGGGGTTAACTGCGGCTAAATTAAAAAAATAAACAAACAAAAAAAACAACTCACTGGGGCCCGTTCCTGGCCTCTGCGTGCCTCCTGTCCCATTCCCGGCACAGGCAGTGTGACGTACACTGACATCGGAAAAGCTCAGAGACGCTCAGCTACCGGGAGAGCTTCGGGGTTCCCCGGAGCAGTTAGTGTACGTCACACTGCCTGTGTCGGAAATGGGCCAGGAGGTGCGCGGAGGCCGGGCCCCAAGTGAGTTAACTGTTTGTTTTTTTGTAGTGGTAGTCTTTTATACGCCAGGTATGGTCACCCCATAGGGTGGAGAAGTTCAAAAATGGCCCCATGCCCACCATATGTGGCGATTATACCCGGCGTATAAAAGATTTTTGGGGGTTAAAAAGTTGTCTTATACGCTGGAAAATACGGTAGATACCATAGCATGATTTATTGGTGAGATCTCTGGAGCGGTGTGTGAGGGCTGCAATGTATGCAGGTCAGTGGAGTAAGGCTACATTCACACGTTCCATAAGGCTGTACGTAGCCGTGAACCCGTAGCTACTGACAGTCTTGTGAATGACTGCATTCACACGTGTGCAATCTACGGACTCATACATTAGATATTAGTGATCCCGAACCTATAACACGTACGAATGTGTGAATGGGGCCATTTAAACGAATGATCTGCAATCGCAGACAGAACTGCGACCAAGAGCAAGACTGCAATGCACACCTGGGAAATACAGCTGCTTAATGGTCAATGGTTTACATCAAGGCCGTAGAAAGTAAAGAGACTTGAGCTACTGAGCAGTGAGGAAACAGGTTAATAAGTATAAGGCAATGTTCCCACTATGTCTTTTTTGTCTGTTTGAGGCCAAAAAACAGTCATTATTTCATAATGATGGCCATTACTTGCCCAATGACGTCCATCATGATGAAATAACTGCCATTATTTGGCCTCAGACAAAAAAGATGTACATAGCCTAAAAATTACACTAGAGGGCGACTTTTGCAATGGTTAGTGTTAGAACAGTAGTGTTTATTAACCCAGACATTAACAAGTCAATAAAATTTAGTTATGGGGACCTCTACAATAAGCAACACATTGCAATGTATAATAACCTACAAGTTGTGTAACCCTTTAACCATTTGTGCAGGTATGGGGGGAGAGAGAAAAAAAAGACAGCAGGATAGCAGAGATGTTCCTCATTCTTTTTCTCTCACCATCAATTAACCACTGAATTTTTGGGTGGGGTAAGGGGGAAGTTGAAGCTAATAGGCTCCAGAAGACCTCTAAAGGTCTTGTGGTGTATGACATGGAGATATTAGTAGCAGATCATCTACAGTAACAGTCAAGATTTTGGACATACCTTTTAATGGAATTTTTTTTCTTGCATTTATCACATTGTAGATTTACATTGAAATTTGTTCATGGGTACAGTGACATAGTCTTAGATGTATAGATGATGTTTGTGCACATTTATTCTAATTATTACCGTAAGGTCTCCCGCCTTTTTGAATTACATATTTGCCTGTTTATGATTTTTTACTGTGATTTTCTTGTGATTTATCTGTCTATTTTTGAATTTAGTATGGCAATAGGTTTGTTTTGTGAGTATACATTTTATGTATGACAATTCTACATTATCTTATAGTAGTTTGTGACCCTGTTTTTCTACTTTTGTTTATAGGTTATGTGAATGTTTCTAAGTGTAAAAATGGTGTACTTTGGGAGAGGGAATTTTCCAGTTGATTATAGTATTAACATAGCATTGACATTATTTTGTGTTACTGAAGACTTCAAAGAGGATTTAGGAGTACTGATTTCTGAACGCCTCAAAATGAATCAAGAGTGTGGCCAAGCAGTGCAAAAACGGTGGAAGGTCACATGCATAAAATCAGGAGAGACGTAAAGAGTAGCTGCAATTTCCAAAGGTTTTTAAAAACCTGCATGGTGTTGTTAACCATTCAGAGTAAAAACAAGGTAATTTTTATATGCTCTTTGCTATTCCATGGCATAATGCAGGCAAAAGCACACTTATCTGAACAGACAGTACTGTGCTGATGATTTACACAGTACAATAAAGTAGTTTGTGGGGGGATTAGCGATGCACCCGGTTTGCAAGGAGTTAAGTGAGCAGAAATGAAAAACAGCTGCAAAGAAGGGGTTACACTAACCATTGAATTTCTGATGCTAAGATGCTAAAGAGAGGGAAAAGATAACACTGCAGCACTGTTGACAGACAGCAGTATATTCACTAGTATTTATACAAAGAACAGCTGGCTCGGAGATAAAACCCTTCATTTACCTTTCAGGAACAGTGTAGGCCACCTTAAGCAGACAGATTGCATGAGCTTGCAATTACACACCCTAGGCTCTCTCCCAATCTTAAGCCCAGTTGCACTGCCTGTGTTTTTTAAGAGACAGATTGCACCTAAAACCTAAAGCAAATTAAGAGGAAGGAAGACACTTAGGCCCAGTTAAAACATCCGCACTGCTTTCCATGGATCCGCAGCTCCAAATAGCATTACAGATGTGCATCCATAGGCGTCCACAATTGCACAGACCTTTACCATAAAACGTAAAACAAAAAACAAACATTTATGGGGTAGAATTGTAAAAACAAACAAAAAACACTTTTGAATAATGATCATATTTTTTGTGCTCATCAATATTGCTAGACAGCTGCTTTTTTCTTGTACAAACTGCAGTTTAAGGATATGTTAACACAAAGGGAAAATGGTGATCGTCCGGATGTTCATCAATTCAGCGCCAAAAGACGGACGTCTATTGGTAAAAAGGCTGCAAATAATGTTCATGATCATTACCGTATTTGTGGCATCATTACCAATAGAGAGACATCTTTTGGTGTTAAAATGGCTGTAAGGGAAGACTGTCACCTTTTTCTCCTTGTGGGAACATAGCCTTAGTTTGAGTTTAAATTATGAATGTAGTTTTGAGTTTTTATCTAGCGATTTATCTTTTAGGAGGATCAGTTAAAGGAAAAGTCCGGCCAAAATTTATTTTTTATATGTTATTACTTATGGAAAGTTATACAATTTTCTAATGTACATTAATTATGGGAAATGCTCATATACTGCTATTTCCCTTAATTTAGTGTACCAGGAAGTGTTAGAATTCTCTCAGAAGCAGTGACGTCACGACGAAGGGTGTAATTCCTATGGAGTGTCCAGCAGGGGGCGCTCTCTATATAGAAGTCAACGAGTACCATTGACTTCTATATATAGTGCGCCCCTGCTGGACACTCCATTGGAATTACAATTGATGTGTGTATGTAATGTAATGTACTGTACTTTGCGATTGAATACATTTATGGAATACTTTGGGGAGAAAGTGTCCTTGCTCCCTAAAGTATCCCATAAATGTAATCAATAAATACATTTGCTGGGCACCGAGCAGGGAGGGAGAGAGGTGCCATCTACCTCCCCCCTCCTTGCTCGGTGCTGGGAACATATACAAAGTACTACTCCCCCATTATCTGCAGATAATGGGGGAGTAGTACCTGTGCTATCTTATCGCCGCCCGCTCCGCCGCCGCTCACACAAGTGCCGCCTGCTCCGCCGCCGCTCACATGCCGCTCCTCACACTATCCGGCCGGCCACCGCTCTCTGCTCCTGCAGGCCGGCCGCGTCAGCCCTCACCCACACCTGTGTGTGGGTGAGGGCTGACGCGGCCGGCCTGCAGGAGCAGAGAGCGGTGGCCGGCTGGATAGTGTGAGGAGCGGCACGGGCAGCGGGGAGTCAGCGGGGCCATAGTGTTTCGAGGAGGAGGGGGCACTACTGTGAGTGGCGGCGGAGCGGGCGGCACTTATGTGAGCAGCAGCGGCGGAGCGGGCGACACTTGTGTGAGCGGCGGCACGGGCGGCGATAAGATAGCACAGGTACTACTCCCCCATTATCTGCAGATAATGGGGGAGTAGTACTTTGTATATGTTCCCAGCACCGAGCAAGGAGGGGGGAGGTAGATGGCACCTCTCTCCCTCCCTGCTCGGTGCCCAGCAAATGTATTTATTGATTACATTTATGGGATACTTTAGGGAGCAAGGACACGTTCTCCCCAAAGTATTCCATAAATGTATTCAATCGCAAAGTACAGTACATTACATTACATACACACATCCATTGTAATTCCAATGGAGTGTCCAGCAGGGGCGCACTATATATAGAAGTCAATGGTACTCATTGACTTCTATATAGAGGGCGCCCCCTGCTGGACACTTCATAGGAATTACACCGTTGGTCGTGACATCACTGCTTCTGAGAGAATTCTAACACTTCCTGATACACTAAATTAAGGGAAATAGCAGTATATGAGCATTTCCCATAATTAATGTACATTAGAAAATTGTATAACTTTCCATAAGTAATAACATATAAAAAATAAATTTTGGCCGGACTTCTCCTTTAATTTTTTAAATTGCTGAGTTAATTCCTAGTGGGGCCTTGCTAATTAGGGCACCAGCTATCCAAGTGGCAATGTCTAGAATGATCCCTTTAAGATAAAAATGTGACAGGGCATTGGTAGGAAATTGAACACCTTATCTGAACTCACTTGTAAAAATTGTGTATGACCTGTATCTTTGGTAGGTGATGTTTTTGAAAGTGTGAATTTATCAAGTGAAGTGTTATCTTGTACATACATATATATTAAGCTCTCCAGGAGTCTTAGAGATAAAATTGAAACTGTATATAGTGCTTATTACAGCATTTATTCACACAGATATTCACACAATGTTGTAATAAGCACAAAATACAGTTTTAGGCTATGTTCGTAGCTTTATTTTTAATGGGATCCCAGCCGGAGCGTACACACATCGTATGCGCTCCGGCCGGGATGCCGTGCAGCACCGGAAAAAAATGTACAGTGAATTCCAGCCGCAGAAAGACCTGTCAGTTCACACAGTGAAGCAAGCGGCTCCGTCCGCTTGCTTCACTGTGGGCTATGGGAAGCTCTGATGCGGGCGCAAGCTGATGCGGCCGGGATGATCCGGACTAAGACCAGCTATTCCGTGACCCGGCCGGGGTCACGGAATGGCCGGTTGTTCACGTAGTGTGAACATAGCCTTAATTCTATTTATAAGACTCCTGGAGAGCTTACCATATATGTATGTACATTTTTTGTTTCTATTGGTGCAAGCAATAGGTCGTGCACTCAGAGCCTTTAAATACATTATAACCCATTAAACTACACCTCTGAATCTGGGTTGAGCATACACACCTATCCATATCAGTACAAGTATCATATTGTGCTTGCTGAGAAACCTTTTATTGAAATACCGAATAAACCTTGTTGGTACATTATTCATAAGAATCATCCTCTATGGAGGTCTTGAAATTCCTGTGCTGGACCCATACAAGATAGACAATATTGTAAAGGTAGAAGTCATCAGAAGTGTGCAGCTGTACGGCTATGTGTGTAACAAAAAAAAAAAAAATTTAAAGGCTGTTATTACTGAATTACAATTAGAATTACAATAAATCCCCTATAAATGTTTTATGTGAGGGATCATTTTTGCCCCATGATCTGTAGTTTTTATTGGTACCAATCTGGGATAGATATGTTGTTTTGAACGCTTTTTATTCATTTTAGCTTTTTTGGTATTTTTTTTCTCCGTACATGTGAATAATTGTGCCACATATTTTATTAGTACAAACATTTCCATATGTAATGATACCAAATATGTTAGTTTCTTACAGAATTCAGATTTCTTTTTATTAACAACATGGAAAAAGGGGGACTTAAATTTATATTTAACCCTTAATGTCAAATCCATTTTTTTTCGTTTTTGTGCTTTTGCTTTTTTCACTTTATGTTTAAAAGGCCATAGCAGTTGCACTTTTTCACCTAGAGACCCTTATGAGCCTTTGTTTTTTGCAGCACCAATTGTACTTTGCATTGACAGGCTTTATTTTCCCATAAAATATGCTGCGAAAACAGAAAAAAATCATTTATGCTGTCAAATAAAAAATAAAAAAAGGAATTTGTTTTCATTTCATTGAGTTTCGTGTTTCGCCCTATGGTGAAAATGACATGTTACCTATGTTACTCACATCAGTATGATTACGACGATTTGTAACGTGTATAACTTTTATTTTATTTGTTGCCTTTAAAAAATGAAAACCTTTTTTAAAAAAACTAAAAGTGTTTAAAATTGTTCTATTCCCATCCTTATAACGCTTTTATTTTTTGGTCTATGGCGCTCTGTGAGGTGTTATTTTTTGCACCATGATCTGCACTTTCTATCAGTACCTTGTTTGCGTATATACAACTTTTTGATCACTTTTTATTACATTTTTTTCTGGATTTTATGGAACCAAAAATGCACAATTTTGCACTTTGGAATTTTTTTGCACTTATGCCATTTAACCATGCGAGATCATGAATGTGATAATTTAAATGTTCAGGCAATTATGCATGCGGCAATACCAAATATGTTTATTTATTTATTCATATTTATAAAATGGGGAAAGGGGGGTGATTTGGACTTTTATTAGGGGAGGGGATTTTTCATTAATAAAAATTTTTTACTTTTTTTCTTCTTTAACTTTAACTAGAAGTCCCCCAGGGGACTTCTAAATTTACAGAATTGATCTTTTATAGAGATGAATGCTGTGTATATACACAACAATGATCAGTGAGATCAGTGATGCATTGCTCTGGCCTGCTGCAGATCAGAGCAATGTATTGCCGAGCCGGGAGGCCCGACCAGGCCAGAAGAACAGATCTCCCCCCGTGATTGTATTGTGGGTGGAGATCTGTCCCACTAGACACCAGGGACGTGCGGAGCACAGCATTTAAATGCAGCTGTCAGGTTTGACAGCTGCATTTAGATGATTAATTAGCGTAGCGGTGACGGGACCCACGTCGGCTAATTACTTGGGGAGTCAGGAAGGGGTTAAATCGGTAATGTTTTGTCTTGGCATATGAAGTTAATTTCCTGTACTGGCTCTCAGTGCTATTGTTCCTGGTTCCTACTAAGCCTGATTCTGTACTCGGCTTTGTTCCTAAATATCACATCTGCCACACCCTTGGGCTTGCTTGTCTACTTGCAGCTCTGACACTTGACTTGGTTCCTGACTAATGTAATGTACTTACCTACACATCCGCTGCTCCCTGCCACTTCTGATGGAAGTGTCATCTTTTTGACAGTGTCACTAGCCTGACTGTCAGCAAGGCTGGTTAGTCAATTAGAAGGCAAGGACATTGGGCCAATCAAACTTGGCTTCAGCATCACATGAGCTCACAGCCTTGGCTATTTAAAACAAACATTGTCTACAGCAGAAGCCTCTGATTGTTTTCTCTAGGACTCCACTAGCACTTGAAAAGTATTCGGACATCCTGTCTAATGATCCTATGCTTAGATTTGGTTTAACCTTTTGTCTGCTGATCTTCTTGACCTCCTGTTTATTGGACATGAATTGTACTCTGATTATCCCTTTGACTGCTGATTCCACTGAACCTTGTTTTTTTTTTGCCCATATATTACCTCCAGATCCTGACCCAACTACTTGACTTCACATCCTTCCCCATAATAAAGCATGGAAAGTGGCTATCCTAGTAGTTCGAGTACCCCTTAACAGGGTGGGTGTTCTAAGAGGCAGGGACAGGGATTTGGGGGCAGATTACAGATTCACATCCCACCTGCAACTACACTTCTATCGTAACCCCAAGCCTATTTCATCTTGGCTACTTCTCTGGCAATGATCCTTAGCTCCATTCCTGAGGCTCAAGAAAGTCCATATCCATACCCTTTTGAGGGGGTAAAGGATTAAGACTAGAGATGAGCGAACCTCGAGCATGCTCGAGTCGATCCGAACCCGAACTTTTGGCATTTGATTAGCGGTGGCTGCTGAACTTGGATAAAGCCCTAAGGCTATGTGGTAATCATGGATATAGTCATTGGCTGTATCCATGTTTTCCAGACAACCTTAGAGCTTTATCCAAGTTCAGCAGCCCCAGCTAATCAAATACCGAAGGTTCGGGTTCGGATGGACTCGACCCGGTTCGCTCATCTCTAATTAAGACCAAGGGACAGCTTACTCTCTGCACCTCAGTTTAGCCAGTGCCAAAAGGATTATGCCTTATAGAATACATATCATCAGTACATGCTGATGACGACCAAGTTACATATAAATTATGGATAAAATAAACAGGTGCAATTAGGTTGAATAAAATTGAATAAAATCTAATGCATAGTTTTTCTTTCTTTCAATCTATTTCTACATACACATATGTATGGATCTTTTAGTGTTATAATTCATTTGCCCCAATACATTTTTGAAATGTACCTAGGGCCCTATTAGACCAACAGATTATTTTACAGATTTTTTTGAGCCAAAGCCAGGTACAGACTATACACAGAGAACAGGTAATAGAGGAACGACTGAGATTTCTCTTCTTTTCAAATCCATTCCTGGCTCTGGCTTAAAAAATCTGTCAGATAATCTGTTGGTGTAATAGGGCCCTAAAATATACAACATCTGACATGTCAGAAGTTTTGATTGGTAGGGTCCACCCACTGAGCCCCCCCATCACTAGAACAAAGGGACACAACCCTTCATCTGAGTGCTGTTTGAGACCTTTCCGATTTGCTTTCTTTGGAAAGCTGGGCACATAGAGTACAGATGCTCACAATGAGTGAGGGTCATGCTATGGTCTGAAAGTTTTTTTTGTTTTTTTAAAGAATTTTTTTCTGAAGAATTTAACTTGCAAAGAACCACCTGTCATAAATGAGAAGCTAAATAGTGTCGGGCAATGTCAGGGCAAACTTCATTAGGGCATTCCGTGTCTAGACAACTTATGTTTAAAAATAGGGCTTGGAGCTTTGTGTTGATGGATTATAATGTGCAGTGTCTACAATAATATACAAATGTATCTGGCATTGAAATATCTGAGGACATTAATGTTGTCAAGGAAAGGGTGGAGGTGCTTTGATTTAGTTAAAAACAACCTAATGATAGACTGTAATCTGGTGGGCAATAATCTTCAGTAGCATATACTCATAAACATCCAACCAATGTGCATGAGTGCTAATGATATTTGGCAATAATCATAATAAAATCTACATATTCCAAATCATGTTACAATTTTGTGGGGGGTAAAAGAAGGCTATAGGTGGTAATAGCAGAAAATAGCATTGAAACCATATCATGAGGGAGGCTTCTATATCTGAAGCCCTAGATAAGTATATATAGATATAAACTTATTTTCATTTAATGAAATACAAGCATTTACAATTGTATCGGGGAACAGTAGTGTTGTATCACTGAAAGTTTCCTGAAAGGTGTAACCCTTTATCTTCCCATTAATATAAAGGATTAATAATAGCATTGGTGTGTTGCGATTAGCAATGCATTATCCAGGACTAGAAAATAGAGGAACCCATAGCAGACAAGAATGAGTTTTTCCTATAATGGTGATAAAACTGACCTCTATACTGTGTACTAGTTATCATATTACATTCTGCATTTAACTTCTAAAACATTTTCTATGAAACCATTATGCAAACAGCCAGAATGCTTAGAAAACATTGTACATATGCTGCATTAGCTATTGATTTCTTTGCCTTCAAGCTATGGATGTGTGGGTGTCTAGGATATTGTGTATTTAGGGTCCATTTACTCAGAAAGATTATCTGACAGATTATCTGCCAAAGATTTGAAGCCAAAGCCAGGAATGGATTTGAAAAGAGGAGAAATCCCAGGCTTTCCTTTATGGCCTGATCTGTGTTTATAGTCTGTTTCTGGCTTTGGCTTCAAATCTTTGGCAGATAATCTGTCAGATAATCTTTCTGTGTAAGTAGACCCTAAGGGTGCGTTTACACAGAAAGATTCATCTAACAGATTTTGGAAGCCAAAGCCAGGAATGGATTTGAAAAGAGGATAGATCCCAGTCTTTCCTTTATGACCGGATCCCTGTTTTTAGTCTGTTCCTGGTTTTGGCTTCAAAGATCTGTCAGATAAATCTGTCTGTGTAAACGCACCATTAGTCACTTCACTAACAAACTAACAGCATTACATAAGAAGCACTAGGAGGTTTAAATGAGTCAAAAGTGGAAGTTAACTAATAAAACAAAGAAAAGGGAAACCCTAAGTTAATTTATTTGATCATTAAGCCTTGCTGGTTGGTGCAGTTTTATAATTTTTTTTTTTTTATTATGATTTTTTTTTTTAAAGCTAAGACCCATAAGGGATTCTAAAGAGAGTAGAGGCATAACAGAATAAAAGAAATGTCCTTTGCCTCTTAGAATACATTTTTAGTTTTCTTATACACTGCATTAAAACACAGAGAATACAGTCATTTATATCCTAAACGATGACTTAATTAACAAAACATACTTTCTGTAATTCCATCCAAATAGTCAGATAAGCATTTAAAACAAATGCCGCGTGTCCCTTTTTCTTTCTATACAGTATTTAAATACTAAACTTCACAAAGTTAATTCAGCATAACAAATTGGCTGACAAATAACAAACTTCCTCAGCATTAAGTTATGTGGAGAACGTGCATGTAATTAGACATGAAAGTGCCTTCAAAATGGAATCTTTGAATCCATTTATAAGAGATTTAAGCTTTTTAACATGCATGAACATCTACTGGTAAAGAGCCACACCGCTACTCCTCCCCCAATAAGAGAAACATTTGACACATCTTAATACATGCACTGACTTTCTTAATACATTCAGCGACTATAAAAATAAAAAGCTATTTTATTCATTCTTTACTATTGTATTCAATAGTAGAAGCTGTCCCTAAAACAGAATTCTTTAAATGCAACAGCTTAAACATGACCTAAGATAAGAAAAGAACAATACAAGTATTCCATGTTATATTAATTAAAGGTTTGTGAATAGTAATTGTTGTTGATTATTGAGGTCTGCGTGCTGAGACCTCCACCAATAACTAAAATGAGAGCAAATAAAGCACTTAGTAAAGCACTTCTCTCTCTCCCCCACATAAGACTGGCTCCATAGATTTTCTATAAAACCTATCTTCTGCAGCAAGCAGAGGGATGGGAGAGAACCACTTAGCTGAAGGCTTCCCCACATTCATTCTAGCAATCTAGACCTTAAGTGATCAAAACTTTTGTAGAACACATCAAAACTTCTAAATGATGGTAACACTTTAAATGTTCTGTCACTGGCTCAGCAGAGCACATGTAACAGCTTATGTTTAAAAACATGCACCGTTATAGAACATCAGTCTTCGTTATACATATTTTTTTGCAATCCTTTCCAACCATACATAGTTTGGAAGCAATAACACAGGTATTAGAATTAGTAGTGGAAATAAAACTTGTATGCGCTGGTTAGAGTATTATTTTAAATTATCACTTCTGTTTAAAAAACATACATCTATTTGATATAATTCCTAACATGTTTATAAATCATTTCATTTGTCAAAATGACTCCTTAACCATAAAGTTCTGGGCGTCTGTCCTTCATGCTTGTACACATTGCTGCCTCTTGAATGCAAAATAAATTATATCATTGTTTTAAATAGAGTATAGTTTTATATTCCTGTATAACCCTCTGAATATGCCACATGTAGGTCAAAATTTAATCAGCAAGCATTTCCCTTTTACTACTATTATAAGTGATAATTACAGTAAATTTAAGGTTTGAGGTGGGGTCCCAGTTTCCAGTCATGTTGCTGCATTAGTAACTTGTAGTGCAGGATCCTGGGGATGTTTTTCAGCTCTCTCATCTACTGGTATATTTCTGTGTACCCAGCCCATATATTTGTGGTTATCCAATGGAGGCAGGTAGTGCACTACCCATATTTGTGTCTATTGTGAGGGCATTTGTGATACGCTGTATATTTACATTTACATATATAGAATTACATTTTTTTGTCCTGCTACATATTGGTCTATAGATTTATTTATTTTTATACAGCTGTGATATCTATGGACTCTCAGACCTGTTCTTATCAATGTTTTTGTGGGTTTTAAATTAATAAAGATTCTTGTTTTATATCAATAATTTGTTGCAAGTATATCTGGGAGCTGGGGTTTATAGGTGTTAGGATACTTAAATTCTCCAGCTGTATTTGAATTCAGACATAATAATAATAATAATAATAATAATAATAATAATAATAATAATAATATTAATAATAATAATAATAATAATAATAATAATGCTTTTATTTGTATAGCGCACACAGATTACGCAGCGCTTTACATAGTTTTTGCCAATTATTGCTCCCTGTCCCCATTAGGGCTCACAATCTAAATCCACCTATCTGTATGTTTTGGATGTGGGAGGAAACCAGAGTACCCGGAGGAAACCCATGGAAACACGGAGAGAACATACAAATGCTGTTGTCACTATGCCATTGTGCCAGGAGGGCATAACAGGTGGTTTTATACTGTTTGTAGCTCATCCACTTCAAGATACAATGACTTAAAGCAGACTTAAAAAAACCTTTGCCTATATCAACCAAACCTAGTGCAACTTTTAATGTAGCAGAGTCGGCAGAGAGTTTTGATTGGATGCAATGAGCTTGCTATTCTTGTCAGACAGTTTCAATAAATAAGTCCCCAAATAAAAACTGATTAAAAGGATATTCAAGTGGAAGGAGCCACTTAAAACAGGGGAGGGAACCAGGGCCAGTGTCACAAGCAACTGAAGGGGGAGCCAAGGCAGGTGCTACAAATAGGGTCCCCCAAGTCTGCTGTCCCCCAGTCTGCTGCAGTGGCAGATTATAATGTGGGTGGTTTGGGCGGCCGGAGGGGAGCCGGAGGGGGCTCATGCCACGACGCCCACATTTTAATCCGCCACTGCACTCTCTTGTGACCGCAAGCATTGTTTTGCTTACGGTCACAAGAGTCCGGCTGTCCCTGGCTGATGCGTGGCTGCCGGGGGTGTCCCGTCCTATCCCCGGCAGTGCGCGCATCAGAGAGCTCCCCGTGCACCTGTGGCTGTGACTTTCGGCGCACGAGGAGCTCGCTGATGCGTGCTTGTGGGGATAGGACGGGACACCCCCGGATGGCAGGTGAGTTGTGTTGTGATTTTTTTTTGTGTGTGTTATCTGCTGTGCATGGGGGGGGACCATCTATAAGGGGGGAGAGGGAAGAAGGGGACCATCTATGAGGGGGCCAGCTATGAGGGGGGAAGAGGGGAACCATCTATAAGGGGGGGAGAGGGGGGCCATCTATAAGGGGAGAAGAGGGGGCCATCTATAATGGGAGAAGAGGGGGACCATCTATAAGGGGAGAAGAGGGGGACCATCTATAGGAGGGGGCGATCTATAAGGGGGGAAGAGGGGGACCATCTATAAGGGGGGAAGAGGGGGCCAGCTATAGAGGGGGCCGGCTGACATCCTCTGTGCTGCTGTGACCTCCCCTATAGATCAGCACCCTCCTCTTCTGACATCCTCTGTGCTGCTGGGACCCTGCGACCTCCCCTATAAGATCAGCACCCTCGTCTCCTGACATCCTCTGTGCTGCTGTGACCTCCCCTATAAGATCAGCACCCTCCTCTCCTGACATCCTTTGTGCTGCTCAGACATCACCTATAGATAAGCACCCTCCTCTCCTGACATCCTCTGTGCTGCTGTGACCTCCGCTATAGATCAGCACCCTCCTCTCCTGACATCCTCTGTGCTGCTGTGACCTCCCCTATAGATCAGCACCCTCCTCTCCTGACATCCTCTGTGCTGCTGGGACCTCTCCTATAGGATTAGCACCCTCCTCTCCTGACATCATCTGTGCTGCTGTGACCTCCCCTATAAGATCAGCACCCTCCTCTCCTGACATACTCTGTGCTGCTGTGACCCTGTGATCTGCCTTATAAGATCAGCCCCCTCCTCTCCTGAGAACCTCTGTGCAGCTGTGACCTTGGGGGGGGGGGGGGGGGGGGGGGGGGGCAACAGCGACTGAACAAGCGGCAATAGGTTTATTGAGGTGGGGTGGACAATGCTTACTGGGGGTAGCAGCAAGGGACCAAACATTATGTTTATTGGGGCCAGCAGGGAGGGGAGGCAGGCAGTGTTTATTGGGGACAGCGTGGGAGGTGGGGGTGGGGGAGCAGTAGCGGATTATAATGTGGGCGGTTTGGGCGGATTGACCGGGGGGGGCCAGGTTGGGTGGACAGCCCGGGGCCCAGGGTACATTTAATCTGCCAGTGGTCTGCTGTATGGGTGCTGTCTTTGTTCTGTCAAGGGGTCGTGCAGTCACCCACCTTGGCCTGTCCTCTCCCTGGCACTCTCCTGGGGCTCTTTCAGCTGCAAGTCTAGGCTCCAGAATTTTGGTGCTATCATAAACTTCAATGGGTGTGTTCGTGATGGAATTCCAGCCAAAAATAGGACAAGATCTAAAGAATCCTGATCTATATTCCAGAACAGACATCCTTCAGAAAAAATCCTGAAGGGTGTCCGTCACTAATGTAAACCTATGGGTCCGGAAATCCGTCTAGATTTCCTAATTAGAAATCTGGACAGATTTTCTGGCCATGTGAAGGGGGCCCAAAGGAGTTAAATAGCCCCAGGGTTTAACTTTCATCAAGTTAGTATTCAAAGCATTATATGGCTTCTCTTAGAGCAGAGAACCTCTTCAATATTTAACTAACCTGTTTTCTAGAATCAGGGCCGATTCTAGCTTTTCTGCTGCCTGAGGCGAAAATTTAAATGGCGCCCCCCCCCAAGAACAACAAGTCTTTCTTGTGTCATTGTTGACCGTAGATATGACGTAATAAGCGGAGCTCTTACACCAAAACACTCTTAAAACCAAGTTACTCTTAAACCAAGGTACCACTGTGTATATATATATATATATATATATATCAGCAGTAAATATACCAAATGCATAACCACACCACAGCAGTGAATATAACCATGTGGTACATGGTTATATTCACCAAGTGCAAATTCGTTGCGCTGGCTACAGGGCACAGCTCTATGAGGTTTGCTGTACTTCTGCTGAATGCCTCAAGCAAAGAGCAAAAGGTGGCACCAGATTTTGACACACAGCCTGGATTGTCTGGCAAAATCTACTGGTGTTGCAAATCGTCACATTTGTCCATTTACACAGAAAGATTATCTGACAGATTATCTGCCAAAGATTTGAAGCCAAAGCCAGGAATGGATTTAAAAAGAGGAGAAATTTCAGGTTTTCCTATATGACCTGACTTCTACTTATAGTCTGTTTCTGGCTTTGGCTTCAAATCTTTGGCAGATAGTCTTTCTGTGTAAATGACCCCTTAGGGTCCATTTACACAGAAAGATTATCTGACAAAGATTTGAAGCCAAAGCCAGAAACAGACTATAAACAGGGAACATGTAATAAAGGAAAGCTTGCGATTTTTTTCCTCTTTTCAAATCCATTCCTGGCTTTGGCTTCAAATCTTTGGCAGATAATCTGTCAGATAATCTTTCTGTGTAAATGGACCCTTAGGGACTGATAAAGGTGGACCAAGGGCAGGTAAGTATCATTTTATTTTGTTTACATTTTTTAATACTTTCATTCTGCACTACTTCAGATAGAAGATTCTTACTTTTAATGAAAAAGGGTCAACAAGGGTTCTTGGGGGTATTTTATTTCAATAAAGAGCTTTGCTAAATTGTTTTTCTTCTTACTTATGTTTGGCTTAGTAGTGGAAGCCGCCTAATAGATGGCATCCATTAGTAAGCTAGGGCTTTGTGTTGGCTATTATAAGCGCTGACACTAACCCCCATGCTTATTACCTTTAGTACCTACTGTCACCAGGGGTACTTGGAAGAACCAGATACTGTCTGGCCTGGAACGCCAGAAAATGATGATCCAGGACTAGGCAGCAACAGGCTGGCGTTATTAGGCTGGCAATAACTAAAATAAATGGCGCTTGCCTCTGATAGTGTCAGGCTGCTGCTGCTTGGTTTTGTATCTGTCTGGTTATGGAAAATAGGGGAGACCCTATCCATTAGTTTATTAAATAAATAAAATGTGTGGGGTCCCCCTCATTTTCCATAACCAACCAAGCTGCAGCAGCCTGACACTATCAGGTAGGCAGGGGCCATTTATGTTTGGACACTGCTACCCTGATAGTGTCAGGATGCTGTTGGCTGGTTCTGTATCTGACTGGTTATGGAAACTGAAGGGGCGAAAGCATGCATTAGTTTATCAAATAAGTAAATAAAAATACATAGGGTCCCCTTCATTTTCCATAACCAGCCAGATACAAAATCAAGCAGCAGCAACCTGACGCTATCAGTGTGGCAGGGGCCATTTATTTTGGCCATTGTCACCATGATAGTGTCAGGCTACTGTTGCTTGGTTCTGTATCTGACTGGTTATAGAAAATAAGGGGGCCCATGAATGTTTTATTAAATAAATAAATAAATCGAAAAAAAAATGCGTGGGGTCCCCCTCATTTTCCATAACCAGCCAGATACAAAACCAAGCAACAGCAGCCGGACGCTATCAGGGTGGCAGGGGCCATTTATTTTGGCCACTGCCAACCTAATAACACCAGCCTGCTGCCGCCCAGTCCAGGAGCGCCATTTTCTGGTGCTCCAGGCCTGACGGTATCTGGCTCTTCCCGGTACCCCTGGTGGTGGTGGGTACCGGGGTAATAAGCGTGGGGAGTTAGTGTTAGCCCTTTTACTGGCTAACGCTAAGCCTGGCTTAGTAATGGACGCCATCTATTAGATGGCTTCCACTACCAAGCCAAAAATAAGTAAAAAAAAATAAATAAAACAATTTCAAAAAGCTCTTTATTGAAATAAAACTCCCCAGAGACACCTCGTTGACCCTTTTATTAAATAAAAAATGTAAAAATCTTCTTTCGAAGTAGTCCAGTCTGTACCTGTTAAAAAAAAAAAAAAAAAAAAAAAGAAGTGAAAAAGCAGCAAACAAAGGCCCTGGCAGCATTAAGTCTATTGTCATTATGAGGAGGTCTCTGCAGAGGCCCTGACCACCTCAATGCAGAGACCTCCTCATAATGACAATAGACTGCCAACCCGGAAAAAACTAACAGATTCCCCGCACCCACCCCCGCACCTCCGCACCTCTGCAAGCCGCCCGCCACCCATCCAAACCCCTTCCCACCCCAGGAACTTACCAAGTCGCACGGCAACCTCTCCTCCGCAGACGAAGACCCGAACTGCACTTCTTCTTCCTGGACACGTCTCGTGACCTCAGCTGAGTAGCGCCGCGGCGGACGTCCATGGCGCAGGCACTTAACCAATCAGAAGAAGGAAGCCGGGTCACGTGACGGGTGACGTCGGAATGGCCGGTACGACGAGGAGACGCCGGTGGTGACCGTGAGCAGCGCGACTCGCGAGGTCTGGTGAGCCTGTGCTGTGGCTGTCATTTTAGCTAAGTTAAACTTAGCTAAAATGACAGCGGCGGGGAAAATCTTGCCGCCCCCTGCAGGGGCGCAAAATCTGCCGCCTGAGGCGGAATACTCATTCCGCCTCATGGCAGAAGCGGGCCTGTCTAGAATCTACAATCAATTTGTATAAAGGCTGTATAGGGAAATAAATTACAAAACCCTTTCTACAATGGTATACAAGATGATCAAGAATAATAACAGAATCTACTATGTGCAGCTGCTTTTTGCAAGCAATCTTAGACCTAATGAGAATTAGTTTACTTGAATCAAGGATTTTAACTTTATTAAATAATGTACCGATTTGCGCACAATATATTGTTGGTGCTTTAGTGAAGTTTTACATGAACGCATAAGACGAGTATATGTTATTTCTAGCAAAAATTATTTACATATGTGAAATTATTTACTATATGTGAAAAAAAGATTAAAACTGGTTCACAGTAAATGACTAATTGTTTATCTTTACAGGCATAAATCACTGCAAATCCTATCTGCTTTCTATGCCCAGAAAGGTCAAGCATGCACTATCTTACTAAAACACACTATACAGTGGTCTGCTTTCTGTCATGGGATTGCACACATCCTTAGATTTCTGCTTTTCCTTCAAGGTGATGTTGTTAGACTTTTGTTAATCACTTTCTCACAGTCTCTGCTACTCAATATATTACCAAAACATTTCCGTATCAGGGATGTCTACTCGTGGGAATGCATAGCAAATGTACAGCTAGAGCAAGGTAGTGTCGTATACGGAGGCAGCTGTAACTGCACATATCAAACAGGTCAGTAAATTGACACTGCTTAGTAATGTTAGCAAAATGCTTGCAATTTAGCAAATTGCAAGAATGTTGTACATTGGAAAATATTAGAATTAGAGAGGAGCTAACCGGGTTCGGGTTCGAGTCCACCCGAACCCGATCGTTCGGCATTTGATTAGCGGGGTCTGCTGAACTTGGATAAAGCTCTAAGGTTGTCTGGAAAACATGGATACAGCCAATGACTATATCCATGTTTTCCACATAGCCTTAGGGCTTCATCCAAGTTCAGCAGCCACCGCTAATCAAATGCCGAAAGTTCGGGTTCGGATGGACTCGAGCATGCTCCAGGTTCACTCATCTCTAATTAGAATCAATGTATTTATGCCAATGTTCAGGTATAATAACATGGGAAAATATATAGTTATATATTATAGGTTGCCTTCTAAAATAAAAGCCCCTTAATAAATTCAGTCTATGAGTAGGTTCACATCTATAGAACACATATATTATGTAGTATATGTGAAATGTATGTTTAAGAATTATGTCAATAACCTATGTAGGTTTGGATATGTTTTTACCATATCCCATAAAATTTGTGAATTAAGTTTATATACACTTGCATATATTTTAAACATATACTTTTTGTGAAAAATCTGAATGTAAGGTGTCTGCATGATACAGGAGGAGACATTGGGAGAAACAGAGGACCCAATGTCTCCCCAGCATATAGACACAAATATACACATTCCGGCCTGCTTCTGTGGCTCCCGACTCCCTGACATCTAGCCCAGCCAATCAGTGTGCTGTCCCGCCGCAGCCACTGATTGGTTGAGCAGGACGTCAGGAAACCAGGAGTCACAGAAGCAGTCTGGAGCGTGCACAGGTAATGTATTCACCAGGCAGCAGTGGGTTAAGGGGGGAGGGGTTTACGTACTCGCAGCTGAATGAAAAATCTGCTGCGAGTATGTAAAGCCATAAAAAATGACAGGACACAGGATTACTGCAGATTTCGCTGTGGAAATTGCAGCATGAAATCCACTGCGATTCTGTATGTGTGAAGCTACCCTAAGGGTGCGTGCACACTACGGCACCCAGGCGGATAACCCGCCACTCGTCCCCACTTGTGCCCATGTGCATCTAAGCCCATGCCATAGACTCCTCCTATGCACAGGTGGATTCAACCGTCTGCCCAAAGAATGATTCCGTAGAGTGCACGCACCCTATATGAAGAAGAGCAGAAAAGACAAAGCTGTAGAGAGAGTGAGTGAGAATAAATGGTTGGTAATAAACAAAAGACTTAGAAGCATTAAAAATCACTGGTGTTTAGCTTTACTGGACCTACTGGACAACATCTGACCCAGTGTGGAGTCTTGCAAATGGCAAATGGGGAAAAAAATTGTGTACAGAATTTATGTGGTACAGCAAGCATGATGACCAGGACTTTTCTATACAAAAAAAAAAATCAAATGCAAATGTATAGGAGAGAAAACACTTTTATAAGAGAGAAAATACTTTTGACCATGTTTGCTCTATTCAAACCAATGGGGACAGTATGGGATATGTTTTAATACATTTCAAACATACTGATGTGTGATAAGTGTGAACCTATGCTAAGTGTGCAAAGATTTTGTAAATCCAAGTAATTTTCGCACTGTTTTGTCACATATTGTACTTTAGTGGTGCAGGTGTTGTGTCCCTTGTTACTACAGATACATATAATGTACTTTATTTGGGTAGTTAAAAGAGAATGATAGTTTTACTGCTTGTGTTTACAGTGAAAATTGTCTGAGACTGACCACAACTGCATTAAAATTGTACTTCTTACTACCAGCTACTATGTATATGGCTGAAAATCTACCACATGAAATCTGCTCCAGATAAGGGGGTGAAAGTCTCAAAGAGTTGGGTTCTTGGAGAGGTTTCATAGTGTGAAAGGGGCTGTCCAGCGAAAATATTTTCCTTTCAAATCAACTGATATCAGAAAGTTATATAGATTTGTAAGTTACTTCTATTAAAAAATCTCAAGTCTTCACATACATATTAGCTGCTGTATGTCCTGCAGGAAATGTTGTTTTATTTTCAGTCTGACACAGTGCTCTCTGCTGACATCTCTGGCCGAGACAGGAACTCAGGTTTCTATGAATCCCCATAGAAAACCTCTCCTGCTCTGAACAGTTCCTGTCTCGGCCAGAGGTGTAAGCAGAGAGCACTGTGTCAGACTAAAAATAAAACATTTCCTGCGTGACATATAGGAGCTAATAAGTATAGGAAGCTAATAAGTTTGGGGAGATTTTTTAATAGAAGTAAATTACAAATTTTAATAACTTTCTGAAACCAGTTGATTTGAAAGAAAAAGATTTTTGCTGGACAACCCCTTTAACCCCTTAGGGACCAAGCCTATTTGGGCCTTAATGACCAGGCTCATTTTTTTAAATCTGACCTGTCTCACTCTATGCGCTTATAGCTCAGTGATGCTTTAACATATGCTAGCGATTCTGAGATTGTTTTTTCATCATATATTGTACTTTATGTTAATGGCAAAATTTGGTCACTGTCTTGTGTGTTTTTTTGTGAAAAAAATCTAAATATCATAAAAAATTTGAAAAGTTTGCACTATATGAACCTTGAAATTCTTTGCGTCTAAAAAAAGAAAGTCGTATTACATAAATTAGTTACTTTATCTTAAGTCACATTATCAATGTGTCCTTTTTTTCTGGCTTCACTTCGTAAACATATTTCACTTTTTTAGGGTGTTACGGGGCTTAGAAATGTATCAGCAAATTATCAAATTTTCATGAAATGTCTAAAACTGATTTTTTTTTTGGGACCAGTTCTTTTTTTAAGTTCATTTAGGAGGCTTGTATACTGGAAACCCCCATAAGTGACCCCATTTTGGAAACTAGACACCTTAAAGAATTAATCTAGGAGTATATTGAGCATTTTGACCCTACAGGGGCTGGAGGAAAGTATTCACCATTAGGCCAGAAAAAAATGGAATATAGAAATTTTCCAATAATATATTTGTTAAGATTAAAGTATCTCATTTAATATAGTTCATATAATAAACATGAGAGAAAATGCACCCCAAATTTTGTAACGCAGGTTCTCCTGAGTAGAACTGTACCCCATATGTGGGCATAAATCACTCTATGGGCACACAGCAGGCCTCAGAAGGGAAGGAGCGCCAATTAGCATTTCCAGTGCAGATTTTGCTGAAGAAGTTTCTGAGCACCAGGTGCATTTGCAGTGACCCTGAAATGTCTGCAGAAAAGAACCCTTCCAAAAGTCACCACATTTTGGAAAGTACACCCCTCAAAGAATTTATCTTGGGGTGTGGTGACCATTTTGACCCCACAGGTGTTAGAGGAAAGTATTAAAAACTAGACCGTAAAAATGAAAAAAAAAATTAATTTTTCCAATAACATGTTTGTTTAGTTTGAAATTTGTCAATTTCACTAGGAACAGGGGAGAAAACGCACCCCAACATTTGTAACGGAGGTTCTCCTGAGTACAATGGTACCCCATATGTGGGCATAAACCACTGTATGGGCACACAGCCGGGCTCAGAAGAGAAGGAGTGTCATTTTAGTTACAGGGAATATGTGGGTGTTTACTGGCTATCTAGGGTGGTAATGGACAATCTCGGGGTGTTTACTAGCTATCTGAGGTGGCGACAGGCAATCTGGTGGGGTTATGGGCAATCTGGGGTGGTTATGGGCAATCTGGGGTGGCTACGGGCAATCTGGGGGTGTTTACTGATTATCTGGGGTGGCAACGGGCAATCTGGGGCGACGGGCAATCTGGGGTGGTGACAGGCAATCTGGGGTGGTTACAGGCAATCTGGGGTAGTAACAGGCAATCTGGGGTGGTTTAGGGCAATCTAGGGTAGAAACGGGCAATCTGGGGTGGTTACGGGCAATCTGGGGTGGTTACGGGCAATCTGGGGTGGTTACGTACAATCTGGGGTGGTTACGGGCAGTCTGGGGTGGTTACGGGCAATCTGGGGTGGTTACGTACAATCTGGGGTGGTTACGGGCAATCTGGGGTGGTTACGGGCAATCTGGGGTGGTTACGTACAATCTGGGGTGGTTACGGGCAATCTGGGGTGGTTACGGGCAATCTGGGGTGGTTACGTACAATCTGGGGTGGTTACGGGCAGTCTGGGGTGGTTACGGGCAATCTAGGGTGGTGACAGGCAATCTAGGGTGGTGACAGGCAATCTAGGGTGGTGACAGGCAATCTAGGGTGGTGACAGGCAATCTGGGGTGGTTACAGGCAATCTTGGTGGTTACGGGCAATCTGGGGGTGTTTACTGGTTATCTGGGGTGGCAACGGGCAATCTGGGGTGACGGGCAATCTGGGGTGGTGACAGGCAATCTGGGGTGGTTACAGGCACTCTGGGGTAGTAACAGGCAATCTGGGGTGGTTTAGGGCAATCTAGGGTAGAGACGGGCAATCTGGGGTGGTTACGGGCAATCTGGGGTGGTTACGGGCAATCTGGAGTGGTTACGTGCAATCTGGGGTGGTTACGGGCAGTCTGGGGTGGTTACGGGCAATCTAGGGTGGTGACAGGCAATCTAGGGTGGTGACAGGCAATCTAGGGTGGTGACAGGCAATCTGGGGTGGTTACAGGCAATCTTGGTGGTTACGGACAATCTGGAGTGGTTACAGGCACTCTTGGGTAGTGACGGGCAATCTGGAGTGGTTACAGGCACTCTTGGGTAGTGACGGGCAATCTGGAGTGGTGACGGGCAAACTGGGGTGGCTACGGGTAATCTGGGGTGGTTACTGGTAATCTGGGGTGGTTATGAGTAATCCGGGGTGGTTACAGGTAATCCGGGGCACTTGACTTTGGTGACAGGGGTAAAAAAGCGCCGACACCATTTGGAACAAGCGATCAGTGGTATATAGTATATACCGCTGATCGCTTGTACTGGGACCACACTGGGTGGTCCCCGATCATTGCCCCATGCTCTCCGCCACCTCCGGTGGTGAAAAGAATGGGGCTTTGATCATGTTTAGGAATCCATCACTGTGAACAGAGTCTGTTCACAGTAATGGCGGCGTCCATCTTGGATCAGATGGCCGCCCAGGGACGGAAGGGTCAGTGACCAGGTCACTAGGGTTAATTCTGGGGACAAGGGGGGACATGTTTTCATCTCCTCTCACCGTGGATTCACAGTGAGAAGAGATGAAAGCGTTCAGCTGCGCTGGCAATGCCAGTTACCGGTGGCCACCGTTATAGCTGAGAGGATGGGGCTGCGGGCCTTACCGGCGCTGCTGGTCTATTCTGTGCCATCGCCATAAAGTGCTGATGGCAGCAGAAAAAAGGCCATTAGTGATCGTCGTAAAAGTCCGTATCGGCGGTCACTAATAACATAATACATGTATTCTATGGGTCACTACGGTTACGGCGATACCACATTTGTATAGGTTTTTTTTTAACTATTACCACTTTGGCGCAATAGAAACTATCTTCCTAGCAAAAAAACACAAAAACTGTTGCCACATTGCAAGATCCATAGCGACTTTTTGATCTCTTTTATGATGTATTTTCTAAAGCAGACTGATAAAATACAGCTATTGTTTTTTTTTACATTTTTTTTACAGCATGTGTCGTGCAGTATAATTATTGATATTGTTTTATATATTGGATCGTTACGGATGTGGCGATCCCAAATATGTATAGGATTTGTGTTTTTGATCTGTTTTATGTAATGTTTTATTGGGTATAGGGAATGCAATGCATTTTTATTATTTGGGGGGGGGGCTGTGTTGTGTTTGGTGCACATTTTTTTTACTTTTTTTTTTTTACTTTTACTCTAGTGTACATTAGTGTACACTAGTGTAAATATTTTGATCACTTATACAATACACTGCAGTACCTGATGTACTGCAGTGTATTGTATCATGCATCATGCTGACAGACAATAGCCACAGCCACCCCTGTCAGCATGAGGCTTCTCCATGGTGAGCCTGGGGGCCTTTATTAGGACACCGGACGGCGCCACGGGACATCACGATCGCGTAAGTGGACCTGCGGCGCCGACCGGGACCCACCGGGACCCATTAGATGCCGCTGTCATGCTTTGACAGCGGCATTTAACAGGTTAAACTATCCGCAGCGGAGAATCCTCCGCTCCAGGTAGTTTCAGATGGGTTAGCTGTCACACTGACAGCTGATCTCCCGGACTGCCGCTGCAGCCGGGCGGCAGTTTATTCCGATGCGTGTGCCGTTAAAAGGCGTACGCATCAGAATAAAGCCCATTAGTGGCCGCCGTGAAAAGGCAGCACGGCGGTCACTAAGGGGTTAATATAAAAATTGTATTGCATTGCATATGTCACTTATGTTACATACCCATAATTACCTAACTTTTTACAAAAATACTACCATTAACTAAGGAGCATCGCTATGAGAGGCACTTATGCTGTAACCTATGCAAATATGCACTTAGGTTGGTGGGAGGATACTACAGTGTTCCAGGAGGGGTTCATAGAACAATGCCACTTGATTTTATTTTGAGTTTATGTACATATAAACTAGCCTTAGACCTTTTATGGCCTTAAGGTGAACAACTGTAGACTGCACTCAACATTTAAGGTTAACAAATAGGTGCTCCCTTAATATTCTGATAATGAAGGACAGTTAGGAGCAACTCACTTCTATAATGTAATGTAAGTAGCGCTAACTTCGGGTTTGCATGAACCTGAATAATCAGCATCCTAATCCTGCTGCCTGTAGAAGGCGGATACAGCCTGGAAAACACGGATACATGTTTGTGCTAGCCTGAACTTTTGGCAAGTTTACTCATGAGAAAGCAACTGGCTGAAAAACCTCAAAAGGAGCCACACATCCCCTGTTTAGACAGAGAGGCCGATAACAATGATTTTACCAGCTACACGAGAGATCCAATCAGCCGAAAAGCGAGTGTTTGCTCATTCATTGACCGATCACTGGCCCCTTTACACGGGCTGATAATGAAGGAAAATAAACATTCCTAGGACTGCTTGTTAACAGCCTATGTAAAAGAGCCCTTGACTGAGCTTTATCTACAAGCAAGACAGTTGAATAAAAGATATGTATCTTTTTGGTAAATTAACTTTGGTAAAAAAACTGTACTCCTCTCCAAACTGGAAAGAATACATCAGTTCCTGCAGTACATACAGCAGCTGATAAGTACTGGAAGACTTTTTAATAGATTTTTTTAATAGAAGTAAACTACAAATCTCTGGCACCAGTTTGTTTGAAAGAAAACTTATTTTTGCTGAGCTACCCCATAAGGATTGATTTACAGTTACATTTTTATAAGCAGTATAACAATATTGAAATGGCATCAGTTTACGGTTTAGGTCAGTTCTAGGGTCAATGCATAAAACACATCAGGAATTCATATCAATGTCTGGATATCACTGATGCAATACAAAGGTAGTGTGGACAGTCTTTGTTGCCCAGTATAGGACAGATGGATTTTTGACCATATCCATATTAAACCTACTGGCTAAAAATGTTTTAATGTCAGGGACATTTGTGAAAGTCTGTGATCTGGAATAGGTAGAAGTGGCTTTACATGCAATAAAGTTCAAGGTATTTTTTTGGGGGGGGTTTCATTGGGGGGAAGGGGGGTTATTACTGCATCTACACTGCTTTTTGGTATACATTTTTTTTACATGTGTAAATTTTGTGACTTTTTGATATGACTGCAATTGCAGGTAAAAATAAAACAATGTGTGAACAGAATAAAGTCACTGTAGGTGGTGGTGGTAAATAAAGACATTTTCATTATTATGGTTGTAACCAGTTACAGTTGTTATTCTTCACACCGTGCACTGCCGGTCAATTTTTCATTGACTTGGTAAATGGACTATGGACTTGGACCATGGTCATATTCTTTCCTACAAAAATAAAGCCATATCTTACCTTTATTTCACATGCATGTGTGAACACAGCCTAAAGATATTTAATCAAAACCCCCAGTCTGAAGTCTAATTTGTTCAGACTTTTACAGTAATGCTGATTTACCAAACTCACTTAATCTTAAATCATACTTAGAAATTTCTTTCAGTACACTTTTAAGGGGGAAGCTAACATTTTTATTAAAGTATTGCATTGCCCCCCAAAAGTTATACAAATCCCCAATATACACTTATTACGGGAAATGCTTATAAAGTGCTTTTTTCCCTGCACTTACTACTGCATCAAGGCTTCACTTCCTGGATAACATGGTGATGTCACGACCCGACTCCCAGAGCTTTGTATAACTTTTGGGGGTCAATACAATACTGTAATAAAACATTTTGCCAGACTTCTCCTTTAAATGTGGTTTACATTTTGGTCAGCTATTTATGAAGAACATAATTGTCAACAGTACAACTGGTTTGGGCAATAAATTCCTGGACTAGCTACTGTAACTCATTATTATAAGGGGTTAATTTGTGACATGTGATGGGATACACCCTGGGAATGGAGTGATAAAAGGATTTAAGAAAACAAGGTGCCTGTGTAACTAGCAAAGGACTTGGACATATTTTGTCAAATTGTAGCTATTAAAAAATATAAATAATTCTGTGTGGCAGGCATATTGTTAAGGACCATTCTGAATTGACATGAGCACTACAAATTTAACTATGCTTATTTACAGCATAATATAAAGCCCCATTATGGGAACACTATATTTCAATAAGTTTTTGTAATTTAAATCTTGTGCTTCTCTTTGTATCGTATAGGTATTCTGGAGATCAGAACAGTAACCGTTGGTGGGATAGTGGCAATCAAAGGAGTGCAAAGTGAATATTTTCTAGCTATGAACAAATCTGGAAAACTCTATGGAAAGGTAAAATTTTAATATGTACACTAAAACAAAAGCATTAAAAGACTTTAAAGGGGTTATCCAGTGAAAATTATTTTCTTTCAAATGAACTGTTTTTAGAAAGTTATATAGATTTGTAATTAACTTCTATTTAAAAATCTCAAATATTCCCGTACAGCTGCTGTATGTCCTGCAGGAAATGTTATATTTTCAGTCTGGCACAGTGCTCTCTGTTGACATCTCTGGCTGAGAGAGGAATTGTCCAGAGCAGGAAAGGTTTTCTATAGGGATTTGCTGTTGCTCTGGACAGTTCCTGTCTCGGCCAGAGATGTCAGCAGAGAGCACTTGGTCGGACTGGAAAAAAAAAAAATCATTTCCTGCAGAACATACAGCAGCTGTTAAGTATGGGAAAACTTGAAATTTTTTAAATAAAAGTAAATTACAAATCTGTATAACTTTCTGACAGCAGTTACTCTGAAAGAAAAAGATTTTTCACTGGATAACCCCTTTAATTAAATGTGTTTATACAAGCCAACATTATAAAGGGTTTTTTATTGCAAAAAAGTATATCATTCTTTTACCACTTTGCCCTTATTAGTTAGATCCCTGTGATTGCTGGAACTTACAACCAGTGGTCAAAGATTACATCAAATTTGAAAATGTTGCTAAATAAACAAGAACAAAACACAAAAACGAAGACTGTTGCTGAAGCAGACAATGATGCAACCAAGAAAGTCTTCTGCACCATATAATGTCTCTTGTCACAACTGCATGCCCAGTAGCACCTCACCAACAATGGGAGGAACCCCATTTATAAAGCAGTACAGTGAATATTCTTAAAGGTTATCTGGTAAAGGTCCCTTTACACAAGCACATAACTGTCCAATACTAGTGCTGATTGACTAGATACAAGTTGACTGAAACTCACTGAAAGGACCCCACACAGAGGGCAATTACTGGACGTGTACTGCTGCAGAAATAATTGCGGGATTGGGAAGGAAATGCCCTCCCCTCTATGACGCAGCTCCATAGAATCAATGGAGCCGCGTCATACAGGGGCGGGGGATTCCGCCCACTGGGGGCAGCCCGGCCCACCTCCTGTGCTTCATCCCCGGGTCGGTACCCATGGATAGAACGGTGCCGTACACGGGAACCGGGCCGCGGTTCAAAAAATGGACTGCGGCACCGGCTTGCCCGTGACAGCGCCGTTCTATCTCTGGGTCAGATTTAACATAGAATGATCAGGAATTTCAATCAACAAATTATACTGAATCTTTTCCCACAAAATATATATCAATCTGCCTGTCCTTCCTGCTCTATAAAATGATGGAAGTAGATCAGATAGCATTGTCTTGGTGACAGGTTCCCTTTAAGGCATCCACTCACTAACAGTATAACTTAGGGGTTTCAAACTCAAAGACTTATCAAACTGGTGTAAAGTAAAATTGTCTTAGTTGCCCCTAGCAACCAACCAGATTCCACTTTTCATTGCTGACAGATTCTTTGAAAAATGAAAGGTGGAATCTGATTCTTTGATAGGGGCAACTAAAACAATAGTGTATTTAGTAGGCCAAACTAATATTAGTACATAGTGGGCCAAAACTGAAGAACTGGATAAAGTCACGGGCCAACCTTGGTATTTAATGAAATACGTGTGCTGCGTTCTGACACTTGACTGTCAGAGAAGTATCCACATCACTGCTGCATGTAATTTATTGCCCCTGATGCATGGGCTGTCCACAAAACTCGCCCCCATGTCATATGTATAGTTGACCTTAGGTGCTGCAAATTTTTAACACTTCCTGTCCCCCTATATCCACACTCCCCATCCACAGTTCAAAACATTTTAAAAATGCCCCCTTCTGTAGCCAATGCAGTATTAGCTCCTGTAATAGTACCCCATAATACTGCCCCATAAAGTAGTTGCCCTTACACAGTAGTTACCCTATTATTTCCCCTACGCAAGTAGGAAATCCCACCATAATAGGCCCCATATAGCAGTCAGCCCCCTTTGAAAGTGCAAAAGGTTGAAAGAGAATAAGGTGTGCTGATGGCGATATTGAGAAGGTAGTGTGCCTAGGAACTGTGACACTAATAGAAAAATGGTCTTATTCCTTAAGTAGTTTTATTTAGTTTTTTTGTTTTTCTCCCCCAAATGACCTGCGCATTTGGAGTGGGTGTAGGGGGTATGGCAGCATGGGGGTAAGGGTTTTCTCCTTTGGATTTTATATTGCTGTGAACAGAGGGGTACCTCAATTGACCTAGCCAGATATAATTAGCTGGGGAAGCAATAAAAGGGAGGGCCTGGATGTCTCAGTGTCTCAATAAAAGTAGCAATAAAAAGTAGTAAAAGGAAAAAAGGATATAACATTAAAGTGACTCTGTACCCACAATCTGACCCCCCCAAACCGCTTGTGCCTTCGGATAGCTGCTTTTAATCCGAGATCTGTCCTGAGGTCCGTTTAGCAGGTGATGCAGTTATTGTCCTAAAAAACAACTTTTAAACTGGCAGCCCTGTGCCCTATGGGCATCGCCTAGATTGTGTATGCATAAGGCTGGCACACCCTCTCTGTCCCTCCTCCCCGCCCTCCTCATCATTAGGAATGCTCCAGGCAGATTGTGTCCTGTTCCCCACCTGTGTCAGCCCGGCACATGGGCTGGATTGTTAAGGCACCTGTGCAATGTTTAGCATGCAGAAAATGTTCCAGTAGCATTCCTAATGATGAAGAGGGTGGGGAGGAGGGACAGTGGGGTGGTGCAAGGTTAGGGCACAGATATTCTAAGCCATGCCCGTAGGGCATGGGGCTGCAAGTTTAAAAGTTGTTTTTTAGGACAATAACTGCATCACCTGCCAAACGGACCCCAGGACAGATCTTGGATTAAATGCAGCTATCCGAAGGTACAAGCAGTTTTGGGGGGGTCAGATTGTGGGTACAGAGTTGCTTTAAGTTAAAATGGAGTGGGGAAGGAAGAGAAGGAGGGGAAGGGAGAGGAATTTAGGGAAGAGAAATGGATCGGAGGGATGAAAGAGGAGAAAGGTAATATGGTAAAAGAAAAAAATGTAAATTATTAGTAAAAGGAATGTTGAATAGGAAAAGCCTCAGAGTGAATGAATAATCTGAAGGCCTAATCATGGAAAAATGCTGTATATATGGAAAAAATAGCTACTAGTTCACTAAGCTAGTGATCTAGATGCAACCATTGGCGCTACTCATTGTATTCTTTTGCACATAAATTCCCCTCACAACCAATATTGTGTTTGGTGAAAGTAGTATATCCTGTATATATGGCTGGGTGTCCTGGAAGGTGCTTCAGGTTGTTAATGGATGGGAAACCAGGCAGTCGGAAAAAGAGCCCTCATATCTGGAGAGGTCGCTCGGAGGTAGGTCTAGGTCCCACAGAGCTGATTTGAAGTAGAGGGTTGTTTGAGGCTAAATTATTTAATTTTTTTCCCATTTCTTTTTTCTGTTATATAAAATAATGAGTAAGAGCTCTCCCTTTTCCTATATTAGAGCTGTTTTTTATATAGTGCTTGGGCATCTAGAAGGTAAGAAAGACAATAGATGGTGGATCCCTAAGTAGGGAAGGGTTAAGATCTGGAATGTCTTTCCCAGTTGAATGGGCAGGGTCTTTCCAGGTGGTCTTCTGGGAAGGGAGGATATAATTGTAAATGTAAGAATTTTGGGGTAATCAGATTGAATTTTGAGCTCATTTTCTTGGAGGGTTTTTAATGTAAACATGAAGATATTTTGTCATTCCCTTTTGGGGAATTTGATTAAAAAATGAGAGGTTATTTTTTATGAGAAAATGAAAAAAAAAGATATATATATATATATATATATATATATATATATAAGACATTGACTACTGAACAGTAAAACTTAATGTAATTTCGTAGAGGATAATTGCAGTGACAGTAAAAAAGTTAGATACATAACAGACATTATTTTCTACTTTTTACTTTGCAGAAATTTTGCAATGAAGACTGCAACTTTAGAGAGCTAATCCAGGAGAACAAATACAACACGTATGCATCAGCAAAGTGGACCAATAATGGAAAAGAGATGTTTGTTGCATTGAGTAATAGAGGGACTTCATTAAAAGGGAAGAAATCCAGGAAAGAAAACAAAAGTTCACACTTCCTTCCAATTCAAACATCCTAACCATTAATTATCAGTTCCAGCAGAATATTTTTTTACCTTAATAATAATATTAATAATTATAATAATAAAAACATACAAAGGACAAAAGGAAAAAGCTGGGTCTACTACTGAAAATCCTATCAAGCTGGACTTGCATATGTATGTAGAGATAAAAGACTTTCACCAAAAGATGAAAAGGAGGAAAAACTTTTAATAATTTACCCAAAACAAGATATAGTTAAATATGAGTTGTAAAAATTCTAAGGAGATGTACAAACATATGTTACTAATAATCCAGGGGTATTATTTTTGTTAAATTATCCAACCCCAAAGAAGGAGGATTGACTTGATCATCTGATGAATTATATTTAAAATGAAAATCTGCTTGTCAATTATGGCTGCTAAAAAAACATGTTTTATTTTTTTATTTTTAAAAAGCAGATAATAGTGTTATGTAAAATATGTTGGACCATGAGGCTGCTGGAATGATGTCAGATTTTCAAGTCAATTCTGCATGTAGACACTGAGCAGTACCTAAGCAATTCTTAGTGAAATAACTATATGCACACTATAATATAAAACAAATTATAGTTTTACCTTTGTGACTATGGCATTCACAAATTATATTCATCCAGTGAGGATCTCCCACCAATGTCTGTAACGCCTCACTTTTATGAATGCCAGATGCTGCTCATATTTTAAACCAACAGTACTACAAATACATTACTCACTTGTCTATGTGCAGTTTGGTCTACATATGGAAACATCAATTTCTTGCAATACTGACCTAATAAAAGTATTTCAGTTATAAAACATTCTCATTCTTAAACAACTATTTATATTAGTTGAAATTTGTTATGTTTATATATTTTATCAAAAGTTGAAAAAATACTTTAAGTGGTGAACGCTCAGTATTTAAATGCCCATGGCTGGAAAAGATGGTTGCAGTCCTAGGGCTGCCTGGAAAAGATGGATATAGCCATAGGCTATAACCATGTTTTCCAGGCAACCCAAGAGCTGCATCCATCTTCTCCAGCTGCCAGGATTAAAATACCAAGCGTTACGGTTTGTGCAACCCTGAACTCTCCTGTTTTGGAAAACTTAAAGTGACTCTGTACCCACAATCTGACCCCCCAAACCACTTGTACCTTCGGATAGCTGCTTTTAATCCAAGATCTGTCCTGGAGTCCGTTCGACAGGGGATGCAGTTATTGTCATAAAAACAACTTTTAATCCTACAGCGCTGTGTCTAACGGCCGGGGCTTACATTTGTAAATGCATTAGGCTGGCACACCCTCTCTGTCCTTCCTCCCCACCCTTCTCATCATTAGGAATGCTCCAGGCAGATTGCTTCCTATTCCCTACCTGTGTGTATAATGAACATGGGCTGGATCGTTAATACACCTTTGCAAAGCTCAAACAGCAGTAAATGTTCTTGGATCATTCCTAATGATCAGGAGGGTGGGGAGGAAGGACAGAGAGGTGGTGCCAGCCTAATGCATATACAAATGTAAGCCCCAGCTATTAGACACAGCGCTGCAGGATTAAAAGTTGTTTTTATGACAATAACTGCATCCCCTGCCGAACGGACCCCAGGACAGATCTTGGATTAAATATATATAAAAATAGTGGGCACCGCTATTGATAAGGAGTGCTAAACCAATGCATATAAGAAACAGATAACTCTCCAAAAAAACAAAGCATATGCACAAAAAGGTAGCACATCACAAAAATACTTTATTAGGACAATATCAAAAATACAGAAAATACAATAAATTATGCAGGGGTGAAGCAATAAGGGAGACAAACCCCAAACACTACCCTACATTAAAAACACTTTAAAATGTCAACATGAGGCCTGCCGGCGTACCAGCAAGGCCTAACAGCCACACTGACCACTGGACCATATAAATCCTGAACCAAACTGCCTAAACAGAGTCCCTATGACATATGTCATTGAAAAGAATAAAAAATATAGACATAAGGCAGAAAAGCGAAACCTATCACCATATGCAGTCCAAAAAATGAAAGCGGGTCAGATAGACAAAGAGTCACCCTTTTTGTGATGTGCTACCTTTTTGTGCATATGCTTTGTTTTTTTGGAGAGATCTTGGATTAAAAGCAGCTATCCGTAAGTACAAGTGGTTTGGGGGGACAGATTGTGGGTACAGAGTCGCTTTAAAGGGGTTACCCAGTGCTACAAAAACATGGCCATTTTTGCACCACTCTTTACTCCAGATTGGGTGGGGTTTGAAACTCAGTTCCACCGAAGTAAATGGAGCCTAGTTGCAAACCACACCTGAACTGGAGACAAGAGTGGGGCAAAATTGGCAATGATTTTGTAGCGCCTTTAACACCTTTAAGCTGTCCTTGCATTTGATAGCTATTTAATTGAAAGGCCACCTTGTAATACTACATTTTTCCTGTAGTGGTTGCTACAGAGTAAATGCCCTTATGGCTATGAATACCTCCAGCTGTTTGCTGTGGGAGGCTGGGTAATCAGCTGATCACCCTAACAGCCACATTTTGAAAACCATTGTCTTAACAACCTCTTCAATATGATGTTAAGTATTATACAATTGTTTAGACAATTCTTCATTTCACTGTATATATGACATGCACTGTAGTGTGTCAGCGGGGGAGATTTATTTTGACTGGTGAAATTTACACTATTCTTAAGCAGAGGTCTAGGTAGAGTAGGATCTGGCAATTTTATTGAAAAGCATCTGTGGCTGTTTAAGCATCACAAGTTGAAATTTATTCCAGCTTTGAGCTGATGTAGATTTCTGCTATAAATATACAAGAGTTTCTGGCATAAATTACATAAAATCTTGTGAGGCAGCAAAAGGCCTTACCCACTCTTGCTATGCCTCATACACTTTTCACACCACTTTTCAAAAGTGCCAAGAGTAGTAAAATGGCACAAATTTTGGAATATTTTCAAGCTATTGTTTGTATTCCCCAAAAAATAAATAAATAAATAAATACTATATAAATATCCCCCACTGTACCTGAACCATTCATATTTGAAGAATGGAAATAGAGTACAGAAAATTTCAAGCTGTGCTGGTATCTAACCAGCATAAGACATAACGGATCAATGGATAATAAAATTGAAAACTGGCACTATGAGGACCTGACATGCAAAGGACTTGCCCTTTTTATCAATCTGGACAACAACATCATTTCTGCTAAGTTTCTTTTAATTTGTTACCTTAAAAATTTTACAACATGGCCCTAGCTTGTTAGTTGAATTGCAGCCAGTATTCCATTTCTATAGACGATTCACAACATCTTATTGTATAAGGTCATGTTCACACAACGTATGGGATCGGTCGTTTCGTGATCCAGCCAGGTCAAGGAACTGCCGGTCTCTAAAAAGATCATCCCGGCCAGTACTGCAGTATCGGCCGGATGATCTCTTCAGCCGTGGGGTTCTGATGCGGGCACATCCATGCGTGCCCGCATTAGAACGCTCCACTGCACGCTATGGAGCAAGCGGCCGGTGCCGCTTGCTGCATAGTGTGCACTGACATGGTTTTTTTTATGTCCGCTATTCAATGAACAGCGGCCACAGAAAACTGACAGAGCGTATACCATGTGGCCAGGATCGCATAGACAGCAATGCAATGTACAATGGCCGTGATTTTACGAAAATATACGTTGTGTGAACATAGCCTAAAAGTGGAACACATGTAAGTAACAGGTCGGGTATGGCATAGACCCTGTGCCTTAAAAATCTGTTTCAAATTGGCCTATTGAGCAATTTTGCAATGTGCAATATTTTTTTTTCTCCAGAATAGGCTTTATCATATATATATTTTTTAAATCAACAGGAGTTGAAAGATTTTCATTACAGATTAAGCCAGTCACTCAGACTGTCAATAATTGTATATACCTTGTATATCTCCAAGTACAAAAGATAACTTTAAATGTTAAGTGCAGTTTATCATTTGCAACTTACCATTTACCAATTGCTAGGACAGGAATTTTATTGCAAAAAGTTGTGTGAAAGCTAAGCTCAGGGGGAGTGGCAAGAATATAATTCTGCAAAAAATGCTGCAACAACATAAAAAGGTAAAAAAAAATATTCTTCATTAATGAAACATAAAATGCATAAATGCTAAAATGAGTTTTAGACAACTGAAGAAATGAGAAAACCTTGGTTATCAAGGCAGAAAGTTAGATTACCATGTATTACGTTCTATAGTCCACAATGCATTACCAGTAGAGATGAGCGAACCGGGTTCGTGTTAGAGTCCATCCGAACCCGAAAGTTCGGCATTTGATTAGCTGGGGCTGCTGAAGTTGGATAAAGCTCTAAGGTTGTCTGGAAAACATGGATACAGCCAATGACTATATCCATGTTTTCCACATAGCCTTAAGGCTTTATCCAACAGCAGCCCCCGCTAATCAAATGCCGAAAGTTCGGGTTCGGATGGACTCAAGCATGCTCAAGGTTCACTCATCTCTAATTACCAGAGATAAAGAAACTGCACAATATACCTGAGGTGCCAGTGACCCTTATGCACTTTCCAGTAGTTACACCTTCTTCTGGAGGGCAGTGTTCACATAGTGCCCTTATATCAATACAACTGCATTTTTATACATATTTACAAAGATTGTTCTCAAGCTCTTTACTGTTTCATAGGATTTAAGTGTAGCAAGAAAGTAAAAACAAATTTTGAATCAGAGTGTCCAAGGTTAAAAGGTGATATAAAAAGTCATTTCTTTTGGAATGACCACAGTTCCTCTTTAATCTTAGTAATCCAGTCACTGATAAGCTGATGACTGAAAACATGGTGATCGAAAACATGGTGATCAACACACTAAATTCTGTCCAATAACTTTAATGTGTCAGATTAAATGTAATTACAACTGTAGCAGTCATTAAAGGGAAATTACAAGACATCCCAAACTGCTTACATGGCTAGATAGCTATGTAAGCAGTGAGACAATCCACACTTTTATTCTAGTAGCAATAAACTGCCCTAACCATGCCTCTGACACTTTAGAGCAGCAATTAAAAAAAAGTGTTCTTTTTAGGTGTTTGCGTCCCGAGACAAGTGTTGCAAAGCTATGTAAACAGTTTAGGATGACTGTTCTAGCTGACAGCTTCCCTTTAACAACTGCTTTTGGTTATTTATATGGCATTCTCTCAAACAGCATGCAAAATTGTACTGTGTAAACTACCCTAACACACCATTTTAGAAATCTGACTTGAAACAGTGTGGTATGTGCTCAATATTACATAAAGACCTTGTATAACAAGGTTCCGGCTTCTTTAATCCCCCCCCCCCACACACACACACACACAAACAGGTGGGGATAGCTGCATGTGGCCAGACAGAAATGTTTCTGTTATGGCTCATAAATAGGGGACCCAAACAGGGACCCGATGTATGAAAAGAGTTGGGGACACATTTAAATGGTTATAAACAGAAGCTGTATATATATATTGATATGTTTTATGACACTAGATTAAAAAGGAAATCCAATCTGCAATACTGCAGACACTACATGGGTGAGGAGGGGGTTTGACCAAAACTTTTTGTCTGGAATAGCCTTTAACCCCTTAGAGACCCTGGAAATTTCAAATAGCATTCTCATTTCTTCCTATTTTCATTCTAAAAGTCACACTGTAACTGATTTCTGCAGGACAAAATGTGAATCATAAAATATTTTGTAAGAAGAAACAGAAAAAAAATTATTTAGCTTTTTTGGGGGGAAGGGGATCCTCCATTTATTCTGCTAAAACTAACATGTAATCTGTATTCCCCAAGTTGATACAATTACAACAATACCCAATTTCTACAGTTTCCATTTACAATTTAAATAAATTCCCATTTTCTGACTCCTAGAACTCTTAAAATTTTCTAACTATGTAAATGTATTTAGGTTCACTTTTGCACCATAATTGGTTTGTGTACATCAGACCTCTTGATCACGTTTTATTCTATTTTTTACGAGATATCATGGGATAAAAAAATACATAATTCTGGCACTTGGAATTTCTGGAATTCTGGCAATTGAAACATTATAAATTATTAGTTTGGACATTGCACATACTGTGACACAAAACAAAACTAAACATGTTTCTTCTTTGGGCTACGACGACAACGGGCTGGCTTTCTGAGATTGAGAAAGTCAATCCATGCCACTGCACCACCAATGAAGTCCTGTAAAACCATTTAAAATGCTGCTGTCAATTCTAACAGCAGCATCCTAATAGTTAAAATCCCTATCCATGCTCCCTTAATGAAAATAAATGCCGTGGGTAGTTAAGGGGTTAAGTATACATTAAATAATTTTCCTTTCTAAAACCCAATAAAACTAAACATGGTCCCTTACCCAACAAAACATGCCTGCGTTGCCTTTTAGCTGCCTTGAATGTAAAAATATAAATATTTGGAACCCAAATTTTTTTCTTTTTTAATTTAAAGAGCATCCTACAAAAGAAAACTGGGTAAAAAACACTATATACCAGTCTAATTTAAAAAGTTAAACTATTACTACCTTTTCCTCATGTACATAATAAGGAGTGCCTAATTTATCCTTCATTGTGCAGAAAACATAGCAGAAGTTCAGATTATTTGTTTTAAATGTAATATAAAACTATACTTTGTTTAATTGTTCTTAGAACATATAGCTTTCAACAGTTATCAATGCATTTCCTGGTTCATAGCATCAAACTATATTATAGCTGTATTTGAACATTATTGTTTTAAGTTATTTCAACTGATGTTATTTATATAAAAAGAACTTATTAAGCTGTATCTGTCTCATATGCTTTTAATTCTACAAAATAACAAAACATAACAGAAAAGTCTGGCAAAGCTGTAGTTTCTTCTCCCCAGTGACTAGACGCCATGTCTAGTACACAACATTGCTGCCAGCATACACTGGATGGCAGACAAAAATGAAAGCCTGCAGCTAAAGTAATGATAGATGTCTTAGAATGAACAATACAAATATGCAAAATATAGCGCGCCCCATATTAATCCTAATCTAAACACTGAAAAGTTAAAATTAGAATAAAATAATAAGGGTAGATTAGATATATTATATTGCTAGTGTTGTTTTGGGGCATAAAATATTGGTATAGTTTACATGAAATATTTTGGTGCATAAATTGCTTATGTAACCTCAAATCTGAGAGATACTATTTAATGACCAACTTGTTCCACAGCTTCTTTATGCTAAGTGGCGACTAACAGTAAGGACGGGTTTTCTCACACAAACATTTGTGGCAGTTTTTCATTCATTTTTTGAACCAAAGTTAGAACCTGATTAATAAGGAAGAAGATGTTCTTTCTTTATATTTCTAAGTTCTTTTCAAATTAATTTCAAGCTTTCAATAAAAAAAAAAAAAACGCTATGTAATGCTATGTGCAAACCTTTAGGATTATCACTTGTTATTATGTGTCCAGAAAGGACCCAGTGAGACATTCTGAACGGATACAGACTATGAAATGTTATCCCCTGCTTTAAAAAGTTATCCACACAGTAAGAACCTTATTGGTGGGCATCCAACTGCATGAGTGGCCAGTGATTGCCATTTTGGGCTTCTTTTAAAACAATAGAGTAGCATTGATCTGTACATAGTAATTGCTAGTAACATGTATCCTACCAAAGAGTTTTGATACAGTAGGGATAAGTGCTCTGTAGATGCTTAAAATAATGAGCCTACTCCCCAAAGACGGCTGTTGATAAGAACAAGGTAAAGCAGAAAACACTGGACACAATAAAGCTAAAGTCAGTCAGTGGGCGGAAACGACTGTCTGTTCATTGTGATAACCTCCATATCATTTGAAATGCATATCTGGGATGGTTCGAAACAGGCTCCTCGATGAAGTTGTGAAGCTAGAAAAAAGCCATTCAACAATGAGAAGCAAAAAAACCCATAAGGATTGGACCATTGATGGCTAGAGTAATGCCTTCTTTTTTATTCAATTACTTTTCCCAAAAACCAAGCCATGTAATGGTCAATGACCTGGAGAGGCCTACAAGCCAAAGTATCTCAAATTAACAGTGAAATTTGGTGCAGGATTGGTGGTGATGCGGGGCTGTTTCAGCAAGGTTGGAATCGGGAAGATTTGTCCTTGTGAAGGACACATTAATCAGGCCACGTTACAAGGTTATTCTGAAAAAAAAAAACTGATTCCTTCTGCTTTGACAATGTTCCAATCTCAGATTGTTTTCAGCAGGGCAATGTCACACAGCCAGGTTAATTAGGGTATGGGTGTTGGACCATCAGATCAAAACCACATAAAAAAAACAACTTCTGGAATGTGATGCCATCAAAGTATTCTTCCCTACTTCTCTGCTCACTTTAATCACATAGCCATACATTTTAAAACAAAAGAAACTGGTCACTTTGCAGTGTCTTTATTTACAGAGTTGTATATTTAAAGCAACTCTGTACCCACAATTTGACCCCCCAAAACCACTTGTACAGTACCTTCAGATAGCTGCTTTAATTCCAAGATCTGTCCTGCGGTCCGTTCGGCAGGTGATACAGTTATTGTCCTAAAAAAATACTTTTAAACTTGAAACCCTAACTTTGCACAACCTCTCTGTCGCTTCTCCCCACCCTCTTCATCATTAGGAATGCTCCAGGCAGATTGCCTCCTATTCCCCACCTGTGGCAGCCTGGCACATGGGCTGGATGGTTAAGGACCTGTGCAATGTTCAGCATGGAGAAAATGTTTCAGTGGCATTCCAAATGATGATGAGGGTGGGGAGGAGGGACAGAGGGTGGTGCAAAGTTAGGGCACAAATACTCCCGTTTGGCACTGGCTTCAAGTTTAAAAGTATTTTTAGGACAATATCTGCATCACCTACCAAACGGACCACAGGTCAGATCTTGGATTAAAAGCAGCTATTCAAAGGTACAAGTGGTTGGGGGGGGGGGGTCAGATTGTGGGTACAGAGTCGCTTTAAAATCTACAATAAAAAAGTGACATTTTGAAGAGTTATTCCAATATCACATAAAATCCCATTTATGACATGGATGGATAAAACCATCCTTTAATATACTCCTTAAGGAGCTGCTTGAATATAGCAATACATGGATGATAAATATGGAGCTGGGCCATTTTTAGCTACAGTATATAAACCACCACCCTTGGTGAGTGTCTGTAAAAAATCTGTGCCCACTCAGCCAATATAGTATATTTTTTTTAATCAAGAAATACTGATGGTTTCCTGGCTGTAATTACTGAACACTACAGTCATGTGCATGAGGTCTAAGATCAGACACTGATGTTGCATGAGAAGGTCTAGCTTGGATTCCAATTTATCTCAAATGTGTTGTACTGGGGCTGAAATCTGCATTTTAAAATGATAATTCCAGTTCCTCCACAACAAATTTGTCAAACCATGTTTTTTATTGGACTTGCTTTGGGCAGAGTCATGCTAAAACAGAAAAGCCATTTTCAAACTGTTGCCACCAATCTCAAAGGGTACATTTGTATAACTTTTATTTATAAATTGCAGCATTAACATGACTGCTCACAGGAAATAAAAGTGTGTTGCACACTCAGGTGGACAGTTAAAGGGGAAGTCCGGGCAAAATCATTTTAAGATATGTTATTGCCCAACAAAAGTTATGACACTTATTATGGGAAATGCACCTATAGTGCATTTCACTGCACTTACTACAGCATGGCCTGTTCAGGTCTCTGTAAAGTTGGTGATGTCACGTCTCATAAGCTGCCAACTCCTGCTGCTCCAGTCTGACCCACCGCTGCAGAAACAGGATGATGGTCATGTCGCATGATCCATCACTTATCTCCCCCTCTGACTCTAATTTTTATACATGTAAGGCCCTTTAACACAAGACGATAAACGCCAATCAGCATTCCTAGGAACACTGATTCACCAGATAATCAGTCCATGTAAAAAGGGCATTTATCAGCCAATAAGTAAGCAGATATCCGCTGGTCAGCTGATTTGATTTTTTAACCTTGAAAAGGCCACATATCAGGTCGAGTAAAAAAAGAGGGAACTTACCTTTAAAATTACGATAGTGGAAGTATGCTATGTGCACAATAATAACAAAAAATATATATATAGAAGATGCTTACATACCTGTTAAATAGCTAATTTGAGAGGTGTTAACATTTTCAGAAGCATTTTGATCATTTTTTGGCCAATCAAGGACACCTAAATCCCATTTTTTCCAAGAACAAGGCACTGGTTTTATACCTGGCAAAAACAAACATTTATTTATTTTAATTGTTATGTTCACTGTTCTTGTAGATTCACTTTAATCATGGCCATAAAGCATGTATTAATCTGGTTCACTATATTAATTAATTGACATCTTTACCCGTTTAAGACCTGGTTTACATTCACATTTGCGTTTTTTTTTTTTTTTTGTTTCCCTTCACATTCCAAAAACCATAAGGCTACATTCACACATTTCTTTCTATAATGCTTATATTTTTAGGTTTATACGGCTGTGTGAGGTGTCATTTTCTGTGCAATGATCTGTTCTTTCTATCTATCGGTACCTTGCTTGCATATTTGTTTTGCGAGGTTCGCAAATTTTTGCTTGGATTCGTAAAAATTTGTGAATCGAATACAAACAAATCTCATTAACAGCCAAACTACATTAGCTACAATAGTGGGACTATTACAGTCCCACTGTTCCCATTAAATTAGCATAACGCACTCAGTCAGTTAATAATATGAACTTGGTCTTCACTACTACCAGTAAGTTCATATAATGCACACCAGGCACTAGGTTACTTGTTAAACTGGATACTGGCTTGACAGCTGCCACAGAAAATAAACCCACAATCCACTTTCTTCTATCCCTATCTCTTTCTCTCTTGTTTTCCTGCTTTGCATTAACTGCCTGCTGAAATCCTGCTCTCCACTTCACAAAGTTGACTGCTCACCTCCAGGAAGCAAATCATCTTTTATAGAGGGTGAGGGGGAAGTGCTGACATCACAGAGGGGCTTGCAGGTGATTGGACGGGTGCAAGGGATTATGGATAAGAGGATGGATAGGAAGTGGGGGTGGGATCTTTTAACGGGGATACTGAGAAACTGCAGGAGGACACTGTGGGGCTAGGGGAGCGTTGTAAGGCAAGAATAGCTTCTTAATTATTTTCCTTATAACTGCAGCAATATATCAAAAGATGTCCCACATCAGAATACCCCTTTAAGACCAGCAAATGAAATGCCAGTCATAGTATACTCCCCCCAGTGTTTGTTAATTCATGACTCTATTTCTCCACACTTATCTCCTCCATTTTTGAGTTGATGTGGCCCCGACCATCACTTAAAGTTGAATGTGGCTCACAAGGGGCAAAAGGTTAGAGACCACTGCTCCAAGACATTTATATGCCCTAAAAGTGCATGTGGATAGGGGCTGTCTTTAACCTTTTAAAGGAACGGCTTTTATGAAATGCTTTCTAAATGCTACATTGTAATTCCCAGTCAGAACAAGGGGACATTTTATCAATTATTTATACAAATGGTTATAGTCTTTCATACATTTAAATGGGAATGTTAACATGATGATGTTTTGGCAATTTGCTTAAAAACAGCACAGACAGAGGCTTTACTATGCATTCTTCCCTTTACTTGTACTGTGGTATTGCAAATTGGCAATAAAACAATCATAGTTTAAGATATTCTGGCCATAATATTCATCTTAGTATATAATTTACTAAAATAAGGCTTTAAAGCATGATTGCAGCAAGAGATAGAACACTTTGGCTACAGTTCTGTAACCAATTAGATGATTTCTACTAAATGAAACCACATTGTACCAAACATTATAAAATGGAGTCTGCATGAGACTGACTTATACTTACCAGAGAACCACTGGAAAATATGGTCTACTATTTCAGTTTTAATCTCTCCATTAAACTGCGCACGAGACTGTGGGAAGGCTTTGTAAAATGCTGTGAATATGGCTTGCGACAAGTAGTCTGGATACATCTGCCAGAAAACAGTTTTAGTTTAAAAAATCATTAAATATTTTCAAGACGTTTAAGACAAAATGAGTATACAGTATATATCTCCCATAAGACACGGGTGATCTTGAGCAGACCTCTGTTTTTGCTATGACCTTATTCACGGTACTGTGTGGATCTAGACTGGCAATCCAGGTGGCCACTTGCGGTTTGGATGGTGACCCGATGCTGGCTTTACCTTCTCGGAATTTCTGTGTTTTATTCTGGTAGATATTTTGGCAAAAAATATCTTTAGTTTTTACTTAGGGTAGTTACTGTATATGTTTAACCAAAACATGTTTGAATTCAGTTACAGTGGATTCACAAGCCACTTCTGCTGGAAGTTTGTTTCAAGCATGTACTACTCTTTCAGTAAAATAATATTTTCTCACCTTGCTTTTCATCTTCCTCCTAAGTAGACTCAGATTGTGCCCCCATTATTCTTGTGTTTAGCTTCTTATTAGAAACCCTTACCTACTGAGCCTTATGTAACCCTAAGACATTTTTAACCCCTTAACGACATAGGGCGTATATTTACTCCCTGATGCCGTTAAGGTCGTTCAGAGCGGGAACCGCGGCGGTCCCGGGTGCCGCTTGTAGCCCGGGACCGCAGGTATTAGCGGGCACGGTCCGATCGCCGTGCCCGCTAATACAGTAATCAGATGCAGCTGTCAAACATGACAGCTGCATCCGATTACCGGACGCAGCACTTCCCTGGTGTCTAGTGGAGGAGATCGCTTCTCCGGGATGTTATCCCGGAGGAGCGATCTCCGTTTCTGAAGCCGGACGGGGACCGCTCCAAGATGGCGCTGTCCCCAGCTCGGCACTCGTTTACTTCCGGCTGCAGCAGCCGGAAGTAAACGAGTGCCTATCTCATGGATCTCTGCAGCATATCTATGCTGCAGAGATCTCTATGAGAGATCAGTACACTTATACTAGAAGTCCCCTAGGGGGAATAACCTTAACCCCACGGGGGCTTCTAGTATAAGTGTAAAAGTTAAAAAAAAAATGTTGTTAATAGTAAAAAGCCCCCTCCCCTAATAAAAGTCTGAATCACCCCCCTTTTCCCAGGTTATAAATAAAAGTAAATAAATAAATAAATAAACAAACATATTTGCTATCGCCGCGTGTGTAATCGCCCGAACTATTAATCACATTCCTGATCTCGCACGGTAAATGGCGTCAGCGCAAAAAAATCCCAAAGTGCAAAATTGCGCATTTTTAGTCGCATCAAATCCAGAAAAATTGTAATAAAAAGCGATCAAAAAGTCGTATATGCGCAATCAAGGGACCGATAGAAAGATCACATCATGGCGCAATGACACCTCACACAGCCCCATAGACCAAAGGATAAAAGCGCTATAAGCCAGGGAACGGAGCGGTTTTAAGTGACGTATATTTGTTGACAATGGTTTGAATTTTTTACAGGCCATCCGATACAATATAAGTTATACATGTTACATATCGTTTTAATTGTAACAACTTGAGGAACATATATAACAAGTCAGTTTTACCCCAGGGCGAATGGCGTAAAAACACATTTCCCCCAAATAAACAAAATGCGTTTTTTTTTTCAATTTCACCATACATTTATTTTTTTTCTGGATTCGCAGTGTACTTTATGCAAAAATTTAGCCTGTCATTGCAAAGTACAATTAGTGATGCAAAAAATAAGGGCTCATGTGGGTTTCTAGGTAGAAAAATGCAAGTGCTATGTCCTTTTAAGCACAAGGAGGAAAAAACGAAAACGCAAAAATCTAAATTGGCTCTGTCCTTAAGGGGTTAAACGTTTTGATCATGCCACTTGTCCTTTTCACAGTCTACGCAGATTTAGTTCATTAAGACTTTTTTTTAACAAAATTTATATAAAGTACAATTTTATTATATGCCAGACAAATAGACAAATAAAAAATCAATAATGTCAATACTTTATTATTTCATGAAAAAGCAATAATAAAAACTTTAAAAAAGCAGGAAGCAGTACAAAATCATTTGATGGTCACAGGACAATAGCAGAGAAAGATAGATAGATAGATAGATAGATGTACACATGGTCTGCTGGAGATTTATTACAGGCATAGATGTCCCTAAAAAAAAGGCAATAATGTTATACTAAGTTATACTTGCACTGCATGAAACATTAACAAACAAAATATACAATTACGGATCTTCTGTTGTCATAGGATCGTATGTACCGCAAACTCACACCAATAAAACTACATGAGACCATGTCCACACAATGTACAACACCGGCCGTTCTGTGACCGGGTCGGGTCACAGAACGGCTGGTGTTACTAAAGATCATCCCGGATGGTACTGGCCGGATGATCTTAACTTTTGCTGAATTCGGATGCGGGCACATTAGTGTGCACCCGCATCCGAAGTTTCTGCTGCACACAATGAAGAGTGCAGCCGAAGCCGCACGCTCCATTGTGTGAACCGACAGGTTTTCTGCGGCCACTATTCAATAGCTGCTAATGATCCCAGCCGGAGTGTTTACTATGAGTATACACTCCGGCCAGGATTCCCTCTAGCTGCAGCACAATATAAGTAAAGTATTAATCACGGCCGTGTTGCAAATCCTAATACTACAATCTATGAGGTATAACTCACATTTGAGGTCTGAAATACAATTGAACTTCAGAGATCTGCTGTTTGTATGCCCTTTTCTTTAACAATGTAAAAAAAAGTTTCAGGGGGAATTTATCATGCAGGCTAATAACTGCAATTATTTTTTCTGTGTAAACTCTAATTTGTTTTTTTTTTTTCTTTTTTGCATGAAATGTAATTGTTATGTAATAAAAAAAAACAAAAAAAAACTTTTCCCCCAAGATGGCCATATGTCAGTTAAAAAATATGGTGCAGCTAATAATATATGCTACAGTAGGTTATACCTAGTTTTGTTCACTATTACTTTTGCGCAAAAAAAAATTATAAATCAGTTAAATTTAGTTAGAATTCTAATTCGTTCCTTAGATGCAAAATAGTAAAATGCAAGTATCTCATCAACTGTTTGTAAACATATAATTTGTAATTTCTATATCCTTTCCATTGAGGGTGATACAAACAAGGATGATATGGAAAAATCAGTACAGCAAATAATGAATTAACAAAGGAAGTTAACATAAAAGAGCAGTAAACTTATTACCTGGAAAAAAAGGTCTTTAATATCTTGTGGAACAGTGAAGAGCAGAGTAACAAATGTATCTGAGATCCGGTCAAAGAGATAATCTTCCTCAATTTGCTGAGGATGATAAAAAAATAGCATTTTGTAATTAAGTATGCAAGTCTTTTATTAAAAAAGTGTAATCCTGATGAATGCTCACCTTCTGTGTGGGTATATATATATATATATATATATATATATATATATATATTATAGCACTCTTGTTTCCTTATTGTGCTACATCATTTATTCCTTCATAAAGGCCTTAACGTTACAATATTTATATTAATTTATGATACCATGATTTGGCATGTGTAAAGATTTCGCTCTTTTAGTTGGTCATACACTGTATTCTACATAAATGCATTCTTTAAAGGTAGTTTTACACGTACCGGATGGCAGTGGATTTCACACTGCGAATCCCACAGCGAGATCTGCTGCAATTTGCGGTGCTGTAATTTTCTTTGGCTTTACATACTCTCAGTGTATTTTTCATTTCACTGCAAGTATGTAAAGCCCTTTCCACTTAACCCAGTGCTGCCCGGCTAATATGTTACATGCCCGTGCTCCAGGCTGCTTCTCAGGCTCCAAACTCTCTGGTGTCGGCTCAGCCAATCAGTGGCTGAGATAGAATAGTGCACTGATTGGCTGAGCAGGACACCAAGGAGCCAGAGAAGCAAGCAGAAGCGCAGCCAGGTAATGTATTAGTGGGGCAGCGCTGGATTAAGTGGGAAAGGGCTTTACATACATGAAGCAGAATGAAAAATCCACTGTGAGTATGTAAAGCCATAGAAAACGAAAGCACTGGGAATCGCAGAGGATCTTGCTGCGGGATTCGCAGCGTTAAAACCGCTGTAATCGGTAAGTGTGAAACTACCCTAAGGGTGTCAACCAAGAAATGATCATGGCACTCACCAGCATATCCCTAATTAATCTTCTTTATTGTGTAGTGTTCACATTGCAGGAAAAGACCAATCAATGCTTTAAAAAAACCTTTTGATCATTTATTTTGGATGATACAATTGTGGACTGTTATATTGGGTTGCAAAGCCCACAGAAGTGTGAGGCTTGCAGCCTACAGATGAAGAGGAGATCGGGCACTGGGGAACCTCCGGACACCAGGAATCACCACTAAACCACCAGGGGACGCATTTAAAGCCCCTAAGAGCCCGTTTCCAGACTTAAAATGGATCTAAGGGGTTAATTCATTCTAAAACAGCGATTGGGCAGTGCTGGCATTAAGCGGTGCCCCTCTGCTACACATAGTAACAGGGGGCCGTCTGGTATAACAGGAGCTCTGTTCTTGATTACCTGTTTATACCGGCAGTGCAACACCAAGACATACAGTAACACTGCAGTGTGGCTAGGGGTTAAAGGGAAACTATTAGCAGGTTAGATGACTCTAACCTGCTGATATGTCCCTCTTGTGCATGGGACAGAGCACTGATCTGGGGGTGGATCATGCTCTGAGGTCGGTAGCCCCAGTGCTCCAAACTGCCATAGTAACCTAGGGATATAACTACAAACTACACAGAAACGGCACCAAGGATAGAGGTAAATACCCTTTCATTCTCAGCACCTCGGGCAAAAAGGGACATTTCAGAAGGTTAGATTTGTTTAACCTGCTGATAGTTTCCCTTTAAAACATAAAAAAAAATTGTGCCATATATCCATTGTTCATTATATTAATACTATCTATTAGATATTTTGTTATATTTTAATCAACTTACCTTAAATTTGTTAAGAAAAAACCACCAGAAGCAATCTTGAAATATGGCGACTGACTTTTCAGATAAAAGTAACTTTAACAATATTATCCCAGTTCTTTCCTAAGGAATGCAAATAACTTACATGTAAAAAGTAAAGTGAAAATATACTGTGCCAGTAAACCATTCATTTTATAGAAGCTGCGTTCTTTGAGTTAAATCACTAGGAGTCAGAAAAAGTGGACAAAGTCCCAGTACATTTCCAGTGCTGCAGCTACCATATTAGGGGAATTGTTTGGTGGAGGGTGATGAATCTTATACTGTGAACACTGTATTAGGCAAGAAGGCTGGTAGGTGGTCATGCATTCAGCCGACAAACAAGCAACCTGTCAAAAAAATATTCGTCTTTCAACCGCACATCTTCCCATGTAATAGGGGATGTGCAGCAAACTGCTGTTTAAAGCAGGTGGCTGCACAAACAATCTAGCCATTGTTTGGGCAGCATTGAAGGACCTTGCATGGAGGGTTAGCATGCCTGGTTACAGATTTGGCTGTGACATGCTTTACTGTGTATCGTAATGGAATGAACTGCACATGCATTGGTGGAAACATACCTTAAGCTTATGGATGTTAGCAATGTTCTGTAAGATCTGAGGTGCCTTTAGGTTTCCAGGTAAGTTTGTTCTATCAAACCCAGGAAATACACATTTCTGAGAATGAAAACATACATCTCATAGTTAAATACTTGTAAACCTCTCATTAGTTCTTACAGTAGCTATTTTACCATGTAAGATAACATTTTATAAATTTATGTGCAATCATTTTATGTAAAATTTAACTTTACTTGCATTAGATAAAACACTTTGATAGGGATACTTGGTTCTAGGATGCGCTAACTTGATAAAGCAGGTAAAATGACTAAATGACCAATAAAAAAAAATTTATGGCATTGAAGGAGCAAAAGTATCTAGCATTATGATGAGCTGAAAGTTATGCACTTCCATCTCCTTTAGGTATCCTACTAATAATATGAAAAAGTTAATTCAACTGTAGGAATTTACATTAAAATATATTAGACAATAGATTACCACTATGTTACCTCAACACAGCTCTCATTTTCTTCAAGATTTATTCTGGTAGTTGCCTAAAGAGAAGAGATTATAATAACACAAATTATTATAAACTCTATTAGCAATTTACTTGCCAGTTCTGCAGCCAAAACAGTTGCATTTCTCAGTACTATCAGTTTGAATAGGTTTACATACTTACATCAGAATTTTGATTCTGCTGTGAGTATATAAAGCGCCATCCCCCTTAACCCACAGCGGCCCAATGAATACTTTACCCATCCACGCTCAGGCCTGCTTCTGTGGCTTCCGGCTCCCTGGTGTCCCGCTCAGCCAATCATTGGCTCCTGCGGGACAGCACACCGATTGGTTGAACGGGACGTCAAGTTGCCAGGAGCCACAGAAGTAACTGGATGGTTTAGTTGTATTTTCGAATACATTTAAAATCAGTCCAATAATAGTTATATAAAAGAAAACTTATTTTACAGGGTATCCAGGACTTTTCAGTAAAGTAGTGTTGTATTGATTTCTGTGGGTATAGTACAGTATGTTCTATATACACTTTTCTTCTTCAGTGTTTGCCTATGTTTTAATTATTTCTATTTAGATTGTGGCCCCTCATAGCGATAGGGACCAAAATTGACAAGTCTATGTGAAGTGCAGCATAATCAGTTGGCACTGTACTGTGCTTATCCTTCATGATGATATTTTCTTGTCTTTTACATCTCCACCTGATATTCTATCTATTCATTCTCTTTCTTCTTGTACCACATCTTTGGCTTGTGAAACGATCACTGTATAATCTACAAGGCATGCTTGATATAATTCTTCACTGAAGAATACAGATGTACGTTTTAGTACATGGTAAACAACATAAAAATGTAACACCCCACATCAGAAATTTTCTGCATCCAGTGTCACCTCACAAATAATGTTTTGCCTCATATGAGATGAAAAAAATAAATTACCAAATTAGAAATTGGTCCTGGAAAAAAATAAAAATCCTCATATTAAAAAAAAAACATTGAAGAGTTGCAGCTTGTAAAAGTTTAAAAGTTTAAAAAAAAATGGTTGTGGAGTTAAGGAGTTAAATTTTTTGTGGCATCGACAGTACGTTTGGGTCATTGTCCACAACTGCTTAATACTTTTGCACAGTGCTATACATATTTAAGTAAATTAAATTTATATTACCTTACTATTTTCTTGTGCATTGTGAGAAAGTTCAGGCATTTCAGCTTCGGTAAGAAAGACTGTAACATTAAACAATACAGTGAATTACAGCGCAAGTAAAATGTGTTATTTTATATACCAGATTCCTTGAGCAGTAGTGATAAAGGTTAATAAACATGTCTGTATTTGACAAATCATGATTTCCTTTAGCAACAGCACTAGGTAGACAATAACTCAAAATAGGCTTGACAGAAAATATTTAATAAAGAACAGTTTGCCTTTTGTAGAATAGTATGTAGTTAGAGGAGGTAGAGGATACTTTAATAAAAATGTTCGCCGTACTTATCCTTTAAGGCTACATTTACATCACTTTTTACTTGAACATTTAGGTTTATATTTGGCAACCTGTCAAAAAAAAAGTATTGCTGACATATACTTTAACAAACTGACAGCAGTCTTGTTGGGGGAGATATATCAAACCCTGTGCAAATGAAGATTGGAGCAGTTACTAATAGCAACCAGATTACTACTTTCATCTTTAAAGACATCTTTAAAACCTTACAAGTTGAGCCCCGTTAATAACTCTTCTCTTCTGCATTCTTTGTATATTCCTTAATTGCCCCTATGCTAATCCAGGGTATAGGAGCATTTGGAACATCTCCCATCTGCCCGCCCACTACACAAATTCATATATGCATAGCAAGGCCTCTTTTTACTGCGCCTGTGCAGGGAAGATGTCCCATTGGAGGCAGGCTGCTTCCTGCGCATACACGATTCGCCTCGGCCTCCTGGCTTGCTCCATGAGAGCAATCCTGCAGCATCAACGTCTTTAGTGACCTTGGGGATGATGAAAACGTTGATGCTGCAGGATTGTTCTCACGGAGTCAGTCAGGAGGCCGGGCCGAATGGCACATGTGCAGAAAGCAGCCCGTTTCAGATGCGACATCTTCCCTGCACAGGCGCAGTAAAAGGCCTCACTATGCATATATGAATATGCATAGTGGGCAGTCCGGGAGGGGGCGGAGCGGGCCGAGGGGGTGCTCCGAACAGATGGGAGACGCCCCAAATGCTGCTATGCCTCCGATTAGCATAGGGGCAATTAGGGAATGTACAAAGGATAAGGAGAAGAAGAGAAGAATTATTAACGGCAATTGACTTTTAAGGTAAACAGCTTCTGAGGAATATAAGCAGCTTCATTGGGCAGAACCTGCTGAAAGTGATGCTTTCAAGAGGCCTCTAAAAATAAAAGCTGGAATCGGATTGGTTGCTGAGCGGTGGAATTTACTAGACTGAACTTAGTTGACTGGTTTAGTCCATTTCCTGAACATATACTGTCATTTTGTGGGTTTAAAAAGTGTGGTCTGCAGTGCTTCGGAGTCCCACAAAATAAATAAATATATTTCCTGGAAATAGACTAATCATAGTCACTTATCACACAGAAACACAACATAAAGAATCAAGTCCTGAATTTGAGTTCAATCAAGAAAAAGAGGACACAGTGAGAGGTTAGTTGGGGGAAAGATCAGAAGCAAAATGAGAAAATATTACTTTACTAAAAAAATTAGTAGATGCTTGGAACAAACTTCCAGCAGATGTACTAAGTAATTCTACAGTAACTGAATGCAAACATGCCTGGGATAAACGTATGTATCCTAATAATGGAAGTACTAAAAGGGCAGACCAAGTGGTCTTTTTCTGCCTACAGTCTTCTATGTTTCTTATGACACCAACTATATGGAATTGGTATGCTTTCCCTGTGTTTTTATTGTTTTTGTGTTGCGTTCAAGTCTTTTTCCACACTCTAAGGCCCAGTTCACACTGAGCGGAGCTCTCAGCCGCGGAATCCCGCCATGCTCAGTGTCCTGCAGTGAGTGAATGGGAGGGCGTGTGAGCGTCCATTTCCTCCCCTCTACACTCAAAGAACTGACATAACAATTCTTTAAACGGAGAGAGGCGGGAGCAGACGCGCGCGTCCTCCCATTCACTTACTGCAGGACACTGAGCATGGCGGGATTCCGCGGCTGAGAGCTCCGCTCAGTGTGAGCTGGGCCTTAGAGTGTGTAGCTACAGTACTGGGACTATTACAGAAAGGTAAATTTGGTAAAGCATGTTGTCGTAAAAGTGTCAAAAATCGGAAAATCACAATTTAAAAAAGAATGTCAGCCAGTCAATCATCCAATTTCCGCCATTCCTCTCCTCTCTGTCCCTATATCACTCTGTTAGTGTCTCCCTGCTCTGCTGTAACTGCCTGCTGCCATCCTGCTCTCTCCTCCACAAACAGCCGACTGGACCGCCTTATATAGAAGGTTAGTGTGAGCTGCTGACATCACAGGGGGCCACAGCTGATTGCTTGGGCGCTAGGGATTGTGGTCAATACCTTTCTCCCGCCCAGTGACGCTCCATACAGCATGTGCAGCAGCCATTTTAGGTACTTATAGGTACTCACTTTGGGAGCACATATACTAAAATTGAAACAAAAGAACTTTTTTTGCCCATGGTAACCAATCACAGTTCAGCTTTTGATATATTAATAAGTTCTGGTTAAATGGAAGCTAAGCTATGACAGGCAAGAAAAAAATATTCTTCTGGTAAGACTGCTTGATAAAGGTCAGTATAAAAAATACCACTTGAAAATCTAAATTCTAGAATTTAGAAGAATTAAAAGCCAATGGAGTGGCTTACATAATTATGAACTCCCCTAAGCAATACATTTCTATGTGACTATTCAGTACATAAATTCAGAGTGTTAATAATTACTGCATGACATTATTTGTTTACTAAAATACATAAACACAAGCTGCAACAGTATACATGCATTGATCTGTGTCATAATAGTAAAAAAAAAAAAAAATCCACCCCTATAACACCATAGATCAGTGCTTGGAAACCAAATGTACATGTCAAAGATACAGTGATCTATGTGTTTGGTTCTATAAGTCCTATTAACGTACCCCCTTTAACAAGCAATTCAAAGTAAAAGATAAATCTTGTTTGACAAAAGAGTTCATTAGATGTCTAAAATTCTGTCAAGACAAAAACATATGGCAATATTGTGCAATTATGGGTTAGACAGTCACTGGTTCTATAATGGATTTTATTGTCCAATGGAGCCAGATTTTTTCCCCAAAACAAGTTAATATTAATATCCTTATGGTGGCATCACACATACCGTATCTGCAGCGGATTTCACGCTGCGAGTTCACAGCGAAATACTGTACACTGTGGATACCTTCCCAGTAGGGATGAGCGAACCGAACCGTAAAGAACCAGATTCGTTACGAACTTTGCAAAAATTTCGGTTCGTCACCGAACCGAACTTTGGGAAAGTTCGCAACGAATCTGGTTAAAATAACAATAACAAATAAAATCAAAGACATCTTTAAAAAGTGATGCAAACACCTCTGAAATGCATCTGGGAAAGCAGGGAAACAGTATTAGAGGAATCGGCATTACGGGGTTAGCGATCCTCTGCAATAATGCCGATGCCTCTAATGGTTAATATATTTAATTAACCCCTTGCCTCCGCAGCCTGTTTTGGCCTTAATGACCAGGCTCATTTTTCAAAATCTGACCTGTCTCACTTTATGCGCTTATAGCTCAGTGATGCTTTAACGTATGCTAGCGATTCTGAGATTGTTTTTTTGTGACATATGGCACTTTATATTAGTGGCAAAATTTGGTCACTACTTTGTGTGTTTTTTGTGAAAAATATCAAAATATCATGAAAAATTTTAAAATTTTGCATTTTATGAACTTCTGAAATTCTCTGCTTCTAAAAAAGGAAGTCATAGCACATAAATTAGTTACTAAATCACATTACCAATATGTCCTCTTTATTCTGGCATAATTTGGGAAACATATTTAACTTTTTTAGGCTGTTATGGGGCTTAGAAATTTATTAGCAAATTATCACATTTTGTGAAAGTTTCCAAAACTGATTTTTTTTTAGGGACCAGTTCTTTTTTTAAGTTGATTTAGGAGGCTTGTATGCTGTAAAACCCCATAAGTGACCCCATTTTGGAAACTAGACACCTTAAAGAATTAATCTAGGGGTATAATGAGCATTTTAACCCTACAGGGGCTGGAGGAAAGTATTCACAATTAGGCCTTAAAGAAATCGAAAATTTTAATTTTCCAATAATATATATGTTTAGATTAAAGTTTCTCCTTTCCAAAAGGAACAAGAGAGAATCTGCACCCCACAATTTGTAACACAGGTTCTCTTGAGTACAACGGTACCCCATATGTGGGCATAAACCACTGTATGGGCACACAGCGGGGCTCAGAAGGGAAGGAGCGCCAATTAGCATTTTCAGTGCAGATTTTGCTGAAGAAGTTTCTGAGCGCCAGGTGCGTTTGCAGCGCCCCTGTAGTGCCTGTAGAAGAGAACCCCCCCAAAAGTCACCCCATTTTGGAAAGTACACCCCTCAAAGAATTCATCTTGGGGTGTGGTGACCATTTTGACCCCACAGGTATTAGAGGAAAGTATTTAAAATTAGACAGTAAAAATGAAAAACTCGAATTTTTCCAATAATATGTTCGTTTAGTTTAAAATTTCTCAATTTCACAAGGAATATGAGAGAATCCGCACCCCAAAATTTGTAACGCAGGTTCTCCTGAGTACAACGGTACCCCATATGGGGGCATAAACCACTGTATGGGCACACAGGAGGGCTCAGAAGGAAGGGAGCGCCAATTAGCATTTTCAGTTCAGATTTTGCTGAAGAAGTTTCTGAGCCCCAGGTGCGTTTGCAGAGCCCCTGTAGTGTCCGCAGAAGAGAACCCCCCCATAAGTCACCCCATTTTGGAAAGTGCACCCCTCAAAGAATTCATCTTGGGGTGTGGTGACCATTTTGACCCCACAGGTATTAGAGGAAAGTATTCAAAATAAGACAGTAAAATTGAAAAACTTGAATTTTTCCAATAATATGTTTGTTTAGTTTGAAATTTCTCAATTTCACGAGGAACAGGAGAGAAGCTGCATGCCCAAATCTGTAACGCAGGTTCCCCTGAGTAGAACGGTACCCCATATGTGGGCATAAACCACTGTATGGGCACCCAGCCGGGCTCAGAAGGGAAGGAGCGCCAATTAGCATTTTCAGTGCAGATTTTTCCGAAGAAGTTTCTGAGCGCCAGGTGCGTTTGCAGTGCCCCTGTAGTGTCAGCAGAAGAGAACCCCCCCAAAAGTCACCCCATTTAGGAAAGTACACCGTTCAAAGAATTCATCTTGGGGTGCAGTGAGCGGTTTGACCCCACAGGTATTAGAGGAAAGTATTCAAAATAAGACAGTAAAAATGAAAAACTCGAATTTTTCCAATGTATGTTCGTTTAGTTTAAAATTTCTCAATTTCACGAGGAATGGGAGAAAAAATGTACCCCAAAATCTGTAACGCAGGTTCTCCTGAGTACAACGGTACCCCATATGTGGGCATAAACCACTGTATGGGCACATAGCAGGGCTCAGAAGGAAGGGAGCGCCAATTTGCTGGAGCAAAACCGCAGCTAGTAATGGTTATTAGAATAGCGCAGTTACTAAAATACAAAAAAAAAATGAGATTACAGGTAATGTGGGGTGGTTACGGATAATCTGTGGTGGTTACGGGCAACCTGCGGTGGTTACGGGCAACGAGGGGTGGTAACGGGCAACGTGGGGTGGTAACGGGCAACGTGGGGTGGTTACGGATAAACTGAAGTGCTTATAGGTAATCTGGGATGGGAACCTGTAACGTGCGGTGGTCGGGGGCAACGTGCGGTGGTCGGGGGCAATGTGCGGTGGTCGGGGGCAACGTGCGGTGGTCGGGGGCAACGTGCGGTGGTCGGGGGCAACGTGCGGTGGTCCGAGGCAACGTGCGGTGGTTGGGGGCAACGTGCGGGGGTTCGGGGGCAACGTGCGGTGGTCGGGGGCAACGTGCGGTGGTCGGGGGCAACGTGCGGTGGTCGGGGGCAACGTGCGGTGGTCGGAGGCAACGTGAGGTGGTCGGGGGCAACGTGCGGTGGTCGGGGGCAACGTGCGGTGGTCAGAGGCAACGTGCGGTGGTCAGAGGCAACGTGCGGTGGTCAGAGGCAACGTGTGGTGGTCAGAGGCAATCTGGGGGGAATTACATGTGATTAGGGGCAACCTGGGGGGGTTACAGACAATCTGCGGTGGTTACGGGCAACATGGGGTGGTTACAGACAATCTGGGGTGGTTACGGATAAACGGAAGTGCTTATAGGTAATCAGGGGTGGGTACATGTAATTTTGGGTGGTTACGGCAATCTGGAGGGGGTCACTGGCAACGTGTGTGAGTTAGAGGCAACGTGCAGTGGTTAGAGGCAACGTGCGGTGGTTACGTGCAATATGCGGGGTTACGGGCAATCGGGGCTGATTACGGACCATCTGGAGGGGCTCACTGGCAATTTGGGGTGGTTACAGGCAACGTGCGGTGGTTATGGGCAACGTGCGGTGGTTATGGGCAACATGTGGTGGTTATAGGCAACATGCGGTGGTTATAGGCAACATGCGGTGGTTATAGGCAATGTCCGGTGGTTATAGGCAACGTGCAGTGGTTAGTGGCAACGTGCGGTGGTTAGTGGCAACGTGCAGTGGTTATGGGCAACGTGCGGTGGTTAGTGGCAACGTGCGGTGGTTATAGGCAATGTCCGGTGGTTATAGGCAACGTGCGGTGGTTAGTGGCAACGTGCGGTGGTTAGTGGCAACGTGCAGTGGTTAGTGGCAATGTGCGGTGGTTATGGGCAGCGTGCGGTGGTTATGGGCAACGTGCGGTGGTTATGGGCAACGTGCGGTGGTTAGTGGCAACGTGCGGTGGTTAGTGGCAACGTGCGGTGGTTAGTGGCAACGTGCGGTGGTTATGGGCAGCGTGCGGTGGTTATGGGCAACGTGCGGTGGTTATAGGCAACGTGCGGTGATTACGGGCAATCTGGGGTGGATACGGGCAATCTGGGGCGGATATGGGCAACCTGCGGTGGTTACGGGTAATTTGGGGGGGCTAGGGGTAATCTGGGAGTAAACTGCAATTATTACTATAATAAAAAGTGTGTGTTTTATTTTTTTGTATGTTTTTCACTTTTTGTACTTTATACATTAATTTTCACTGTATTACTATGATTACTGTGATATTTTCTATCACAGTAATCATAGTTCAGTGACAGAGACCAAATTGGTCTCTGTCACTTTAAATTTTCAGAGCTAACTGCTTCTGGAGCGCATGCGCACTTCAGAATCAGCCTGGACGTCGAGGAGGACGGAGCTCCGTGGATCAGGTAACGTATGTGGGGAAGGGGGGGTGACTGGGGGGCGACTTGGGGGGGGGCACGGTGACACTTTTTATCCCCTGTCACCAATGATTTATGGTGACAGGGGATAAAAAGTGCTGATCAGCACTGGGAACAGGCGATCGGCGGTATATAGTATATACCGCCGATCGCCTGCTCCGGGACCACACGGGGGGGTCCCCGATCACTGCCCCATGCTCTCTGCTACCTCCGGTGGCGGAGAGCATGGGGCTTTGATCACTTATTCATTTCCATCCCTGCGAACAAACATCGTTTGTTAGCAGGGATGGGGGCGGCCATCTTGGATCTGATGGCCGCCCGGGGAGGGTGATCGGGGGGCTGATCTGGGGTCTGAGGGGACATTTTTCATCTCCCCCCAACGTGGATTCACGGTGGGGGGAGATGAAAACTATCGGCGGCGCCGGTAATGCCCGGTACCGGCGGATCGCCGCTAAAGAGGTAGTAGCGGCGATCCGCCGGTATCGGAGGACGAGGGGAAGGGGCCGGGGGACACACTGTTAGTGTGACACAGCCTCCTCCTGCTGGCCGATCTCACCCAGGGACAGAGGGGGGAGGCAGGGAAAGCATGACGTCCAGGGACGTCATGATGCATTCTGCCACTGCTTTTCATGACGTCCCTGGACGTCATATTGGGGGAAGGGGTTAATAGAACACATTTTTGTTGTAATAAAGTCACTTTCATTGTTCAATAATTTAATTAAAACGATTCCATCATTGTGCAATTAAATATACTGTTAAAATAAATATATATATAAATAAATAAATGTATATTTATATATATTTATTTTTTTACAGTATATTTAATTGCACAAGTATGGATTCGTTTAAATAAAATTATTGAACAACGAAACTAATTTTATTACAACGAAAATGTGTTCTATTAATTAAATATTAATTATTACAGGAAGCTCTTTTAAAGCCGTTAATTCATATTCCCGGTAAAAAGAGCAAACTGTAATAATCAATACTTTACTTTAATTAAAACATCAAATGTTTCTTCTAATTATGCTATCACAATAGCATTATTAGAAGAAACATTTTGAATCATATGTGTGATCAGCTGATCGGCTGAGCGCACATATAATTAGCGGGTCCGCAGCACAGTGACTTCATTGTGCTGCGGACCAGCGAAGAGGACACATGGGGGTGAGTATACAGCTCTCCCCAACCCCTCCCCAGCACTGCACCCAACCCAGCAAGGAAGGGGGGTCACTTAACCCCTTCCTTGCTGGGATGGGTGAAGTCTGACATCAGTCTGGCCCCCAAGGGATTAAGGGGGATGCAATGCACCCTCCCTTAACCCCTTGGGGGCCAGACTGTAAACAGCAATCTGTAAAGATGCTGCATACTGTAAGGTGCACAACACCACTCACAATGATGGGTGTTGTGCTCCTGTTTGTGTGTTTTTTGTGTTTCTCCCTTTTTGCTTTTCAGATATCGGTATCCTGTGGATTACGTCGGATTCGATGGACTACGTGTGTGGTGTGGGGGTGTTTTTATTTGAATAAAAAAATGTTTTCACTTGTGTCTTGTCTTTATTTCTTTACTTTATAGAATTAGTAGTGGAAGCCGTCTAATAGACGGAATCCATTACTAAGTCGGGGCCTAATGTTAGCGGTATAAAATGGCTAACACTAACCCCCCATTATTACCCCAGTACCCAATGCCACCAGGGGTACTGGGAAGAGCCGGGTGCCAGTGGTCCCGGAGCGTCAAAATTGGGGCTCCTGGACTAGGGCGGCAGCAGGCTGGTAATATTTAGGCTGGGGAGGGCCTAAACCAATGGCTCTTCCCACCCTGGTGTTACCAGGCTGCTGTCTGGGTTTTTAACCTGGCTGGTTATGAAAATAGGGGGAACCCTACTCGTTTTTAAAAAAATAAATAAATAATTTAAAAAAACGCATAGGGTCCCCCCTATTTTCATAACCAGCCGGGTTAAAAACCAAGCAACAGCAGCCTGGTAACACCAGGGTGGGAAGAGCCATTGGTTTAGGCCCTACCCAGCCTAAATATTACCAGCCTGCTGCCGCCCCAGTCAAGGAGCGCCAATTTTGACGATCCGGGACCACTGGCACCCGGCTCTTCCCAGTACCCCTGGTGGCATTGGGTACTGGGGTAATAATAGGGGGGGATAAAGATATATATATATCAGCCAGTACAATGAAGCTAACATATTCCACCAAGTTTATCCCCTTAGCGTCCCATGACGTACAGTATCTGATACGTCATGGTGACGCAGGGGGAGTTCAGAGAGGGGTCCCGTCGAGACCCCCCTCTGAATGATGCAGCTCCTGGCTGTTATGTACAGCCGGGGAGCACCTCTATTACCGGAACAGGTCCCGTTGCCGCGCCGGCTAATTAAGCATCTAAATGCAGCTGTCAAACCTGACAGCTGCATTTAGATGCTTTACTCCTCACTTTCCTGGTGTCTAGTGGGACGGATCTCCCCCCCCCCCCCGGGATGCGATCGTGGGGGGGAGATCCATTCTTCTGTCCGGGACTCAGCATCGCAATGACACTGATCCCGGCTCGGCAATACATTGCACTGGCCTGCAGCAGGCCAGAGCAATGTATCGCCGATCTCACTGATCCTTGCTGTGTATATACACAGCATTGATCTCCATGAGAGATCAGTGCTGTGTATATACAATTCCCCCAGGGGGACTTCCAGTTAATGTAAAAATTATTAAGTATTAATAAAAAAAAATCCCCTCCCCTATTAAAAGTCTAAATCACCCCCCTTTTCCCAGTTTATAAATAAAAATAAATAAACAAATATACAAACATATTTGGTATCGGCACGTGTGTAATTGCCCGAACTATTACGTTATCACATTCCTGATCTCGCACGGTAAACGGCGTAAGCGCAAAAAATTTCAAAAATGTCTCGTATCAAATCCAGAAAAAATTTAATAAAAAGCGATCAAAGAGTCGCATATACGCAAACAAGGTACCGATAGAAAGAAAGCATCATGGCGTAAAACCCCCCCACCTCAAACAGCCCCATAGACCAAAGGATAGAAGCACTATAAGCCTGGGAATAGAGTGATTTTAAGAAACATATATTTGTTCACAATGGTTTGAATTTCTTAAAAGCCATCACATCACACAAGTTATACAAGTTACATATCGTTGTAATTGTAACGACTTGAGGAACATTTATAACAAAACAGTTTTACCCCAGGGTGAACGGCGTAAACACAAAACTCCCTAAAATGAAAACAAATGCCTGCCATTGCAAAGTACTATTGGTGTTGCAAAAAATAGGGGCTCATATGGGCCTCTAGGTGAAAAAAAATGCAAGCACTATGGCCATTTAAACATAAAGTGGAAAAAGCTAAAGCACAAAAACGAAAATTGGCTTTGACTTTAAGAGGTTAAATAAAGATATGATCTGAAGGTAATTTACCCTTATGCTACCTGTAAGAAATACAATTATAAACCATAAATAACTATGGCAAATGACACAGAAGCAGTGCTTACCTTTTTCTAAAGAATGTTTATCATCATCCACAGCCGGTAGACATAAAATTTTGGATGCATAATTATCCAGAAGTACAATATTCTTAGCAATTTTTGCCTCCACGTCTCCAAAAGTACTCTCAGAAAAGGGAACATTTACCATAAACTCTTCATGAATCATGTCCATTGAATATCTAGGTACGGATATCAATTCATTATGAAAAGGATCTTCTACTGAGGGAATTTCTGGCCAATCTTTCTGTAAAAGAAAAAAAAAAAAAGTGAATACATAGACTGCAAATTGTCATGTTTCTGGAACCCTATCTACAAGATAAGGGATAAGTGTCAGATCACAGGGGGGTCCAACCACCAATATCCAGAACGGTGGCCAGAGTGTTTGTTATGAATGTTGTTATGAATGAAGTATTGCGTGAATAACAGTTACATTCTTTACAATCAGCCAGGGTCCCATTCTAGAGAGTGAAGGGACCTCCCATGATCCAATACTACTTTATCCAAGGCTACTTTATCTCAGAAGCCCCCTTTAAGGGATCATGTTGAGTGACACTGTATAACCCCTTGCCTCTGCAGGTTGTTTTGGTGTTAATAATCAGGTCATTTTTAATTTTTGCATTTTCGTTTTTACCTCCTCGCTTTCTAAAAGCCATAAAGCTTTTAATTTTCCAGGGGTGTCGTTTTTTGCACCATGATTTGGTTTTTATCTGTACCATATTTGTGTAGATGGAAATTTTTGAACGCATTTTATTATTTTATCTGATAAATAATGTAAAAAAAAAAAACAATAATCCTAGTGTTTTTTTCCTCTTTTCATTTACGCCGTTCACCATACGGGAATAACATTGTTATATTTTACTAGAACAGACAAATACGCATCATACAATATATAAAATGTGTACATTATAGGGGTCCTGATTACACTAAAGAATGTAATTTTGAAACAAGGGGTAAAATGGACCCTCACACCGTCACAGCTGATTTATGAGATGTTGAAAAGTAAAACTGGATTATTGTATATAAACAAATGAAAAATAAATGAAAGAAAATTGATAATAACATTATCTGACCATACTTTCTCTTTAATTCCTAACACTTTAAAGAAAACCATTCCTGACTGGTTTTAGTATATAGTTTTTATTTTAGATGAAATAACTATCGAGCATCTTTTCCTATACAAACATAGAAGATTGTCATCAGAAAAAGACCATTTGGTTCATCTAGTCTGCCGTTTTAGTAGTTCCTTTTTTATTATCTTAGGATAGATATATATTTATTCCAGGCATGCTTAAAGTGACACTGTCACCCCCTTTTTGAATTATGACTGCTCTACACAGGTTTAAAATCTTAAATGTAGCTTTTTTCATACCTCATTTTCTATCATACCTCATGATGCTTGTTCCAGTAAAAAGTGATCTTTTATCATCTGGGATTGGGATACCTGAGCGGGGCTTCACGGCTGAAGTGCCACTTAGCCACGCCCCCAGCCCCACTTAGCCATGCCCCCTCTGTGACGTCATCACCAAATAGGCCCTGCCCCCTCAGCAGCCATTGGAAGGGCCAGTCTAAAGGTCCGGGCCCCACCCCCACTAGATTGGCCCACACCAATGGCCGCTGAGGGGGCAAGGCCTGTGCGGCAATGACGTCACAGGTGGCGTGGATAAGTGCCGCTTCGCAGGGCCGCCATCAGGGCAGTATTGCTGGTAGTGCTGTAAGGGGCCTGGGCCAGGTGACTCACAGAGGGGGGCCCGGTGCTGCTGTCAGGACACTGCAATGCTTAGTGAGAAGAACCCACCTTTACAGACCTGTTCTTCTCACTAAACTGCAGTCTGGGGGTCCTGCTCCCTCCCCTGTGTGGAGATGTTACCGGGGCCCTCACCCTCCTGGCTTTCACAGACTCCTTCCTGCCCCGTGCAGATGAGGAGGGGGAGGGGCGGGAGAGCTGGTGCCGGTGAGGAGGAGGAGGACAGAGGATCTGCAGGTGCTGGGAAGATGTAAGGAGCTTCCTAATGAAATGTAAGTGCCTGTTGGTATGTTTGGGAGTGTGTGTGTGTATATATATATATATATATATATATATATATATATATATATAATATGTGTGTGTGTGTGTGAGAGTGAATGAATGTATGTATGTGTGAGAGTAAGTGAGTGAATGAATGTATATGTGTATGTATGTGTGAGAGTGAATGAATGTATGTATGTATGTGTGAGTATGTGTGTGTATGTATGTTTGAGTGAATGTATGAGTATGTATGTGTGAGAGTGAATGTATGTATGTATGTGTGTGTGTGTATATGTGAGAGAGTGAATGAATGTGTGTGTGAATGCATGTGTGAGAGTGAGTGTGTATGTGAAAAGTCTGCTCTGACCTGCAGAGGGAGCTGTAGCACTTCGGGCAAGCTGCTCTTCCTGCAGGTCAGGGCACCTGCTGCTGGGCCGCTCGCCTGCCCGCCCCCAGGAGACCAGAACCACTGCGCGCCCCCATCACCTCATCCCACAGAGTTATTCATGCGAATGCTCCTCAGTGTCATGTGATGAAGAGTTCATGACAGCGCGCTTGTTTGCTGACAGGGATGCTGCAGCTGTTGGTGCTGCCTAATTCAAACTTGGCGGCCAGGTGAGCGTGTCCTGTGAGTCCAGCGGGCTTTGTGTCCCATGCTGTCGCACAAGCTGGGATCATGCTCCCCCAATGTCACCCACACTGATGATGTCTCCTTCCCGACTCCCGTACACTGAAGAGGTCAGAAGTGAGAGACACCTGAGAGGAACATGTGCTGGGCCGGTGTAGCAGAGCTGAGTTAGTAGACATGCTGGGAGCTGGAGGACTGTCATGTGGTGTCAGAAAGGATTATCCCATTCTGTGTGTATCCAGCTGGTGCAACACTACAACTCCCAGCATGTACTGACAGCTAGCCTGTGACAACACTACAACTCCCAGCATGTACTGACAGCTAGCCTGTGACAACACTACAAATCCTTGCATGTACTGACAACCTGTGACAACACTACAAATCCCAGCATGTACTGACAGTGCATGCTGGGAGTTGAAGTGTTGTCACAGGCTGTCAGTCCGCTAGGATTTGTAGTGTTGTCACAGGTTGTCAGTACATGCAGGGATTTGTAGTGTTGTCATAGGCTGTCAGTACATGCTGGGAGTTGTAGTGTTGTCACAGGCAGTCAGTACATGCTGGGAGTTGTAGTGTTGTCACAGGCAGTCAGTACATGCTGGGAGTTGTAGTGTTGTCACAGGCAGTCAGTAAATACTGGGAGTTGTAGTGTTGTCACAGGCAGTCAGTAAATACTGGGAGTTGTAGTGTTGTCACAGGTTGTCAGTTTATGCTGGGATTTGTAGTGTTGTCACAGACTGTCAGTACATGCTGGGAGTTGTAGTGTTGTCACAGGTTGTCAGTTTATGCTGGGATTTGTAGTGTTGTCACAGGTTGTCAGTGCATGCTGGGATTTGTAGTGTTGTTGTCACAGGCAGTCAGTACATGCTGGGATTTGTAGTGTTGTTGTCACAGGCAGTCAGTACATGCTGGGATTTGTAGTGTTGTCACAGGCTGTCAGTACATGCTGGGATTTGTAGTGTTGTCACAGGTTGTCAGTACATGCTGGGATTTGTAGTGTTGTCACAGGCTGTCAGTACATGCTGGGAGTTGTAGTGTTGTCACAGGCAGTCAGTACATGCTGGGAGTTGTAGTGTTGTCACAGGCAGTCAGTACATGCTGGGATTTGTAGTGTTGTCACAGGCAGTCAGTACATGCTGGGATTTGTAGTGTTGTCACAGGCAGTCAGTACATGCTGGGAGTTGTAGTGTTGTCACAGGCAGTCAGTACATGCTGGGATTTGTAGTGTTGTCACAGGTTGTCAGTACATGCTGGGATTTGTAGTGTTGTCACAGGCTGTCAGTACATGCTGGGAGTTGTAGTCAGGGGCGGATTAACTTTACCAAAGGCCCTGGGCTGTTCACCAAGCCTGGGCCCCCCACCCCCCACCCCACTGTAACTATGGCGGAACTAGCCTGGCGTTACAGTACAGGACAGATAATGTCATGATGTCCTGATTTGTGCAAAATTGCCATAAAAAAAACTGTGATTTTTTGCAAATCATGGCGGAAGTGTAGACAGGAGACAGTACACCACTGAAAGATTTGTAGTGTTGTCAGTACATGCTGGGATTTGTAGTGTTGTCACAGGCAGTCAGTACATGCTGGGATTTGTAGTGTTGTCACAGGTTGTCAGTACATGCTGGGAGTTGTAGTGTTGTCAGTACATGCTGGGATTTGTAGTGTTGTCACAGGCAGTCAGTACATGCTGGGATTTGTAGTGTTGTCAGTACATGCTAGGATTTGTAGTGTTGTCACAGGCTGTCAGTACGCTAGGATTTGTAGTGTTGTCACAGGTTGTCAGTACATGCTGGGAGTTGTAGTGTAGTCATAGGCTGTCAGTGCATGCTGGGAGTTGTAGAGTTGTCATAGGCTGTCAGTGCATGCTGGGAGTTGTAGTGTTGTCATAGGCTGTCAGTGCATGCTGGGAGTTGTAGTGCTGTCGCATGTTAGCTGTCACCCTGTGACAACACTACAACTCCCAGCATGTACTGACAGCTAACCTGCGACTACACTACAACTCCCAGCATGTACTGTCTACCTGTACTACTACACACTGCAATACTGATAACTGTTACTATGACATATCAGAGATTGCAGAAAAGGTACCGTACATTATATTTTGGTTTGTAAATCAGCAAATATTTTGGCTGTATGGGGCCCAAAAATTCCTGATGGCGGCCCTGCCGCTTCGGCCATGAAGACCCGCCCAGGTATCCCAATCCCAGATGATAAAAGATCACTTTTTACTAGAACTAGCATCATGAGGTATGATAGAAAATGAGGTATGAAAACTGCTAAATTTAACCTTTACACCTGTGTAGAGCAGTCATAATGCAAAAAGGGGGTGACAGTGTCAACTTTAAAGAGTAACTGTCATTTAAAACATTTTTGCAGAAATCAGTAGTACAAATGAATTTAAGAAAGTCTGTAATAGGTTTTATTAGGCAAAAGAACTTCCTTCTGTACTCATAAGGTCCCCCCCCCAAACACACACTTCATTATTAAAGGGGTTGTCTAGCAAAAAACTTTTTTTTTTCAAATCAACTGGTGTCAGAAAATTATATAGATTTGTAATTTACTTCAATTAAAAAATCCTAAGTCTTCTCATTAGCTACTAAATATGCAAGAAATGTTATTTTATTTTCAGTCTGACACAGTGCTCTCTGCTGACATCTCTGGCCGAGACAGGAACTGTCCAGAGCTGGAGAGGTTTTCTATGGGGATTCATATAAAACCGAGACAGAGTTCCTGTCTCGACCAGAGATGTCAGCAGAGAGCACTGTGTCAGACTGAAAATAAAACATTTTCTGCATGACATATAGGAGCTAATAAGTATGGGAAGACTTGAGATTTTTTAATAGAAGTAAATTCAAATCTACAGTATATAAGTTTTTGATATCAGTTATCTGAAAGAAAAAGATTTTTGCTGAACAACCCCTTTAAGAAAAATCTATATATATCACAGAGAAGCAAAGTGAAGATGGGTTTGCACTGCCCATTATAACCTATGGAGGCATGAGGGGCTAAGGGGGATAAGTGAGCAGGAAGAGATGAGAAGCAGTCTGTGCAATGTGCAGATTTTTTGGCCACAGAAAATGCTGGGTTGACATCTGTTCAGTGCCGGTGTGGGAACTCCTGAAAATTTGCTAAGTAAATAAGAGGCAGCACAGAGGCTAGTCTGCATCCACACTGCAGATGAGCATAGGAAAAGCAGACACAGGGATTGGGTTTGCAGGGTGGTAACAGGAAAAAAAATGGCATAAACTAGTGATAGATGGGCAGACACAGTCCTGCACCTCATATACATTCACAGGACAGCTTATCCCAAAATGTCCCCTAAAATGACAGTTACACTTTAAATTTGGTTACTGTAGATTTACCAACCACATCTGCTGGAAGTTTGTTCCTTCTTTGTTACTTTACTACATCCCCCAATCCCCCCCCCACCCCCCCGCTTTTCCCTCCTTTCTTCCAAACTATTCCAGATTTAAATCTTTAGGTCTTTCCCAAACTTTTGTTCTTTAGGCCATTCACCATTTTTGTAGCCCGACTTTGGACCTATTCTACAGCTCTGTGATGTGCCGTTCCCTTGTTATTCTCACTAGAAATAAATGACTCAATAACCAACTGGGTTACCAGTTGGGGGCATGACCCTACACGGTCTGGCTCTGTCAGCTCTGACCAATTGGTAACACCCAGTTGGTTATGAGGTCATACATCTTTTGTAAGAATAACAAGAATGGCTCGACACAGAGCTATAAGAAAAGATGTTATGTTATTTCATTGTCATTGCACGTATTTGCTAAAACAGACAGATCAGGAGTGGTGACAGGTCTTCTTTGAATAAACCAAAAATTACTGCAAAATCTATCCAAAAAATGTGATTGGCATAAGCTCAAAGGAAGCGGGATAGCTACATGTTATAGACCTTATGACAATGGCACAGAGTTAGTAATAAACAGTACGGTTTCATTTCTATTCATTATACACATTACTCTGAGAGCATACCACATATCACTAGAAACACTTATGCTGTCTTAGCCATCACCTCTGTAGTTTATATTATCTAGATGCTGAAAGTGCAGGGATTTTATATATATGTACAATCTATAACAAGGGTGCAGAAAGATATTTCTAAATGTACACAGTTTAAATTGTTAGTTCTTGATGTGGCCCGACTAAAAGCTTCCCATAATCCGCGGTAAAAGCTTTACAAGTCTTACCAAATGTTTAAATGTGAGAAATTCTTCAAATGTAGCTGGTGGGTTCTGCATTTTCTAGGATGGAAACAGAATGATAAAAATGAAAGTTTAAAAAACCTCAATCAGTTTATAAAAATTGACAGGTGGAGCCATTCCATTACATACTAAAGAAAACCCTCTTATCTTTGCCTTACACATTGATCTTAAAGCGCAACTATAAAATATTTTGACCATTTAGTTTTAGTTAGCTTAGGCCATGATAAGATTTTTTGCAATATACATTATTAAGCTGACTTGAACAGCATTTTATAATACATGTAGCCAAATATCATCTCAAGCCAGTGTCGGCCTCTGTGTTACTTGTCAATTCTTGTTTGCCCCCCCCCCCCCCCCCTGTATCTAATCCCACTGTGTGTGATACTATCTGCTAAGGCGCTGGTCAGCAGTCAGTGGATGAAGGGACTCAGCAAGGGAGATGCCAGGGGAGGCCACGCCCCTTTTCAGACTGCCAGGAGAAAAATTAATGTGGGCAACATGTGACTTGTGGGTTTTTTATAGGAGTTTTTTTATTTTTTGGCCAATTATAGGACTTAAATTATAGTTGTGCTTTAGGGTATATTCACACGGACGAGCCCGGCAGGTCCTGGCAGTTCCCATACACTACATACTTGCTGCGGTCTAAACGAGTATGTAATTGTACCGCCCTTAACCCCTTCTGCTCCCCCGCTGTAAGCATACTTTACCTGTCCTTGCTGCACGGGTCCGGCGTCCTGCTCTCCTGTCCGGCCAATCAGTGTGTTGCCCAGCCGCAGCCACTGATTGGCCGGGCGGGAGAGCAGGACGCCGGACCCGTGCAGCAAGGACAGGTAAAGTATGCTTACAGCGGGGGAGCAGAAGGGGTTAAGGGCGGTATAATTACATACTCGCTGCGGTCGTTTAGACCGCAGCAAGTATGTAGTGTATGGGAACTGCCAGGACCTGCCGGGCTCGCAGCGAGAATCTCGCTGCGAGCCCGTCCGTGTGAATATACCCTTAAGGGGAATCTGTCTTCATGGTAGCCTATTTTAACCTATTGATACTGTGAGACATTTGTTTCCCTTTATAAATAATTTTATTTAAATTGAATATCAAAAAACAAAAATGAAAAACACCAAGAGACATAATTAAAAACACGGCAAATCCATGGTTAACCCAAGAGAAAATATATACTGGGTGTGTAACCTACAGGGAGCTGCATACAAATACTTATGTAACCATGATCTGAGTGAAATTAACCAATAAAAAAATAATATAGTAAACAATTATATCATTAGGTATTGGAACACAGAAGATATATATAAATACAGTGTACAAATAAATAACCTACAAATTCATGACCATATAGAAATTATTACATTGAGATGAAGTGCAAACAGTGCAAAGAACCTCACTAGCTCCCAAGTGGGAACGACTAGTGATCTAATAAACATCAATTCTGGCCTCCGGGCACTACTATAGATAACCCCTACAACACCAGAAAATAGAGTACCAATACCGGAAAATAATAATCCTAAACTACCAATACCAAACGGACTCAGACAATCATGAAGCAGCCACCCTGGAACAGACTCCACGCGTATCGTCACCCTCCGGCTTACTCGGCTCTCTCCGGCAGAACCATAGGTATGAGTAGAACACCCAAAAAGAGCAGAGTAAGCCAGTAGCCATTGATAGTAACTAATGTTTTGTTTTTATGTAAATGAAATGAATAAAAATAGTAATAGGAAAGACTTGTGTCAATGACTACATGGTACGTCTACTAGACTATACTTCAGAGCCACTGTTTTAGAGAGTTTGCACTCCAACAAGATGTTATCCCATTTGTCCTGGCATATTAATACATGCCTCATTTACTTCTATATAAAAGATAATTATTAAAAAGGCTCTTAAAAGCATTAGAAGCCTTGAGAATTGCCCATATGTTTACATCCACTTAAATAGACCTTCTGTGTTTATTTAACATTTAAATCCTAGTTGATTTATTCTTTCCACTTGCATGTGTTTTACAGGAAGGCACTGAACACGTGCCAAGAGGCACAATACAAAAAAGGGTATGAAGAGAACTTATAATGGGCAGTATAAAGTAGAGTATGGAAACTCACTGTATCTTAGAAAAAGCAATAATAAATCATAAAATACTATTTATTTTATCTTCTTTACATGATGTAGTAAACTAAGAAAATTAGGCTCACACATCCGTAGCCATCCACAATTACATGAACTCACCAATGGTGATCACCGTTACATAGCTTTAACCAATCTATGACTGGTGCAGGGGCCCATTTTTGCCCTAGGCCTACAGCACCTCTTTCTTCTTGCAGCAAGAATAGAGAGGTGATAAAGGGCTAGGGGACAGATGCTCTAGGCTCCACACCACCGGAATACAAGACATTTTTTCACCAGAATACAGCACTGGTAGGAAAACGAATCCCTGCACTAGCCTTGGATTCGATAAGTACTGGTGGTTTGGGGGGCTCAGTACAGATTCACTTTTAATGTTGTAGCAATCTAGCTTTCTTTATAAAACCTTTCCTAGGACTTCCATATTGGAGACACATACTTGTTTTCTGTTTTAGTTTTAAAACAATTGTCAGAGAATTGTCATGGATTACTCCAAAAGTGACAGATTACAAAATTTCTTAAAGAGACTTAAAGTGAGATGCATAGACATGTCTGAGTATAAAGTTGCTATTCTGCCTAATCTAATTCTATGATTAAAAAAAAAAAAAAAAAGATGTGGCCGCACATTTACATACCATACACTGATCCACTGATCCGAGGGTACTCCATCTGGGATCTTTTTTTTTTTTACAATTGCTGAGGAGGAGGGAAGTAAGAACAAAAACATCTATTTACTTTGGGCTCCGGCACTGCCACCTGCTTCTTCCTGCTCCCGTCCCTGGTCTCCAGTCGCTTCCTGGTCTGAGACATAACTTGAGATGTGACATCTCAGGCCTGCTCAGCCATTGCTGAGACATTACGTCTCAAGTCCCATCTTAGACCAGGAAGCGCCGGGAACCAGAGCAGCGCTGGATCTGAGGGGGTAAGCAGATGTAGTTGTTTTCACCCACCCCCTACCTAACTATTGTGAAAAAAGGGCCCTGGCTAGAGTACCCCTTTAACATAAAGAGTTAGTATACATTCACAGTTCTTGATGCATGTGTGCCCCTAACCTAAATGGAGCAGTACTGAGTGGCAACCACCATCACCCCAACACCCGTGCTTATAGAGGGAGCTGCTCTCTAAGTCCACCAACACCACTGCTGCCAGACTAAGCCTGGCTCTGGGCTACACCATGCCAGTCAGCAGGTACCCTTATACTTATGCTTCTGCATGAGCACTACTGCTGGATATCAGTGACTATTCTGGCCTGTGACCTGAGGATCAGCCCGTAGCAAAGCCTACTGGTGCTGGGTGGATTTTTTAGGGTAAATCAGTTTGTCACCAGAGTGCAAAAGGCTTTTCCTATAAGACAACCTTTAACAGTTGGACAGTATACAGACAGTATTTTAGCAGTAATCAGAGATGAACTACCAGGTATATTAGAAAACTTCAACTTTTTACTAAAATACAGTAAAAGTTCTTTAAGGGTATAAACCCACACACCGTATACGCAGCAAAAACGCAGCAAATACGCAGCAGATGTGATGGTGAAGATTTGATGCTGTGTTCAGTTATTTAGATCTAATCTGCTGCGTATTTGCTGCGTATTTGCTGCGTATCGCAGTAGTAAATACGCTGCATATACGGTGTGTGGGTTTGTACCCTTAAGGAAAATGTATCTGCAGAAGGTAAAAATGTTAGAAGTAATTCTTAATAATTACAATAGCCTTTTCTCAATAGGAATGTGCATAGGGTACTAGTTAGGGCAAATATCACAATCTTTCTTGTGCAACTTAAGGCCGCTTGTATCTACGGATTTGAGCAGCAATCAATCAACGTGAAAGCCGATGTCCAAAAAATGTACTGCTGTGTTGTTCCAAAAAGCTGCTGCTGAAGGAAACTAGGAAATATTCAAATTGTACCGCCCGTATGGATTGTATCCTCTTGAAACATCAAAGAACAACTCAATTTCCATCCATTATGTCCGTTCTGAACTGGCATCTGGATCAACTTAAAGCAGAGGTAAAGCTGTCTAGCTCCCATGTCATCACCCATGGAGATGGGAGGATAGTTTACCTAGGTCATTCAGCAGTTTGGCAGATCATCTGTATTTGACTTGTCACGCAGAATTAACTCTTTGCACTCTAAAAGGATTTCTGCATGTTAAACTATTTAATATTGTAGCCTTTATTTATTTTTATTTTTTAACAATTATGAATCAGTATTGGGCAGACAATCCAGTTAAATTTTACTAGCCTGATAAAAAAAAATGTATAGTACAGTACAGTGTTAGCCCGAAAAATCCATATTGTGGTAAATACTTGTAATCAAAGTATTTTAGGAGTGATACCTTTATTGGCCAACAAAAAGTTGTTAGCCTGATCAAGAAGAATGAATTAAATGAATAAAATGAGGTTCAACATCAAACAATCAAAGAGAAAAACTCCCAAGATGTGCTTTACAGTCAATTGATACAACTCCAAACAATGAGGCGTTATTCATGTGTCCCACTATAATTGTTGATGCACAGTTACGGATCAACTTAGCGCCCATTGATTTCTACTGTGCTATTCATGCATTTCACTTCATCATGGATCCGCAATCCGTTCTGTGAAAAATTAGGATAAAATCTAAGCAAACTATTTATTTTTTTACCAGTTCCACATTTTTACAGAGGTACAGTTGCAATTACAGACAATTTTTCACAGATCACAAAGTGACAATGACGGACCTACAGTATATGCAGACCTGAATAAAGCTGTCCCTGTTTCCTGCGTGAGAGGTGCAAACAGGTCAGGGGCTTTCTCTATCAAACTTTTTTTTTTTGTGCAGTTTTTATTCAAGAAAAACCTAAAGGAAGTTGTCAATGAACTGTGCATAAACTTTTAGATTAACTAGTAACATTTTGACTAGAGATGAGCGAACCTGTGAGTATTTTTGGTAGGGTAAGGTCCTGATCATTAGGGAACTCAAAACTTTTGACGCGTGCCTCTGTGATATCAAACGTTTTTTCTTTAATGACAGGAACATTGTAACATGTGACAGTCTTTAACATGCCCTGTAAGTCAGGGCCCAAATGGTTAACCCAAACATAGCAATTCACATTATGGCATCCGTATTTTGTCAGAATTAGAGATGAGAGAACCTGCCGAGGTTCGGGTTCGTATGAACCGGAACTATCGGCTTCTTATTCCCGCTGTCTTCCCGCTCCGTGGAGAGGGTGGATACAGCCAGAGGACCGTCTGAAAAACTGGGATACAGCCTATGGCTATGGCTGTATCCCAGTTTTCCAGGCGGTCCTCCGGCTGTTTCCACCCTCTCCACGGAGCGGGCAGACAGCGGCAGTCAGCAGCCGAGAGTTCAGGTTCATACGAACGCGAACCTCGGCAGGTTCTCTCATCTCTACTAATGACAAAATACGGATGCCATAATGTGAATTGCTATGTTTGGGTTAACCATTTGGGCCCTGACTTACAGGGCATGTTAAAGACTGTCACATGTTACAATGTTCCTGTCATTAAAGAAAAAATGTTTGATATCACAGAGGCACGCGTCAAAAGTTTTGAGTTCCCTAATGATAAGGGCCTTACCCTACCAAAAATACTCGCATTACTGGATATTTATTATGCCCACTCCTGCTGTACATGTGCAAAAAGTTGCAGAAATTGTTGCGAGTGGTTTATGCAGGTGGGGGCGCTGTAAGGTGTGATGCCTGCAAGCAGGTGTAAATCATGGTGAAAAATTATACCAAAAGCTGCAATTGGCCGACAGCAGCCACACCCATACAGCAGTCTTGATTTTCCTGTGAAACCAATAAAAAAAAAACTATGATACATGAGAATTCCACGGTGGAGTCACTGTAGATTTCAACAAATTAAAAATCATATTTATATTGATGGATATAAGTCTTTGTTCAACCGTACTAACTATGTAACTAATTTTTGTGCAAAAAAAATGATGTGGATGACAAAAATACACAGATAAACCCTGCAGCAAATCTGTCCTGTATGCATTCACCCTCAAAGCAGACCTGTCAACAGAAAAAATTAGTTAACACCTAATGGCTTAAAGCAAATATAATAACCCTTAAACAGAGATAGTCCTCATAATTATTGACTTCCCCTGCACTTCCTGAATAAAACTGCTTTTTTAAATTTAATTATGCAAATGAGGCTTAAGTGCCCAGGGGGCATTTCCTCTCCCCGCCTGTGCCATAAACTCCATTCTATGCACAGGCAAATACCTCCTTGTGCCCGAAGAATTAACTCGTTCATGCTTCGGGCAGGTGGCATAATCTGCCTGTGCATAGAATAGAGTCTATGGCGCCGGCGGAGAGTCAAGAAAGAGCGCACGGGGGCGAGCGGCGTAATTAGCCACAAGTCCTCTGCATGTTTTCGTCAGTGGGACCGGCGGAGATGCACACGGCCATGAGCGGGGGCGAGCTGTGGAATCCGTGGCAGGTGATCTGCCAATGTTCCGTAGTGTGCACAACCCTTAGGCCTTATTCACACGTCCCGTAATTTACAGATCCGTATTTCCGTGTCTGCGTTAGTGCACATTGGATGTCTATTGGGCTATTCACACTATCAGTAGATGAAACGGATGAAAATCAATGCCGGAAAAAAGGACATGTCCTAGTGCGGACCCAGATTTTTTTACGGATCCTCTCATTGGAATCAATTGTTTACGGATTGTTTACAGATTGCATCATGTTTGGCATCTGTATTTCCGTATTCCCGTAAAAAAATACGGATGACTCACAAGGTTCTGTTTCTAAGCAACCACAGGCTGACAAGCGATCATGTGACTTATTTTAGGGGTTGAGCAAACTGGTGCTATTTTATTTAACCTACTCAATTTTATTAACTTGTATAAAGCAGTTAGTAGTAAAAACGGATTTACGGAAATACGGATGAAATACGGATGTACTACGGATGTCCAATCCGTAATTTTTAGCGGGTTGTTTCAGGACTAGAAAATATTACTGAACGTGTGAAGAAGGCCTAAGGGTCCTTTTACACATACAGCTAAATTAGTTTAATTAAAAGATAATCCATACTATGGGAATATTCAAACGACATGCAAATATAAGTCACAATAATCGTTTATTTTTTGGACTTTCAATAGCTTAGCAGATTATTTTTGTCTTTCCTTCTTTCCTCCTGTCTACTCTGCTAATGACTAGCAGATGCCTGTTTACACGAGAGGATACAATTCTGACAAAAAATCATTTTTATGTCATCATAAAAGATTCAATCAAGAACAAGTGAATTGCCACCGATCGTGTAACCGGTGAATATGCTTACACTGCATAATGAAGGGGCATGATTGTTTAATATAACAATTTTATAATATGATAATTACCCCATGTTAAAAACCCATGAAACTCACAATAAACTAATAACAAGGTTTTCCAACAATTAAGACCATTATAGATCAAACTAATAAGTGCTAAGCCACATGCTATTCAAAAATTTAGGCTGAAGGGATATAAAAACTGGAACACAACCAATAAGAATGGACAAATTGCAGTGTACTATGAAATGTCAGACAATATCTACTAGCTTAACTGCATATATATATAATTTACCAGTCTGATATAATTTTCAAACAATGGGTTAAAAGCTATCATCACAGCCTAAGTCACATTATAGCTGTTTTGTGCAATAGAGACCCGACTGGATTTAGCTGCTACCAGCTCCGAACGCCCAATTCTGATAATGGTTCCAGCCACTTCACAGCTGGTAGTAATTACTGTTTCTTCTGCTTTATTTATCGGTTTCAGTATTCATTGCACAAGATTATTGGCACTGGGTCCCGGCTTAATTGTACTTTATCCAAAGTAAAGTTATCCAGCATTAAAGAGCCTGTCTCACAGTAAATTACATATTTATTAGATTTAGTGACTATCATTTCATTTTGGAGAGTACATCTAACACGTATTGTCTTCCATCATGTTCGAAGAGCTGCCTTTAAGTCTGCCAGGCTTAAAAATATAATGCTGCACTCACTTCCACTAGCATTTACGCATGATCTGCCATACCAACCGCAATCCTATTAAGACTTCACTATGTCTGGAATATAAACATGCTAGATTCCAATGAAGGAAGAAATAACTAAACTAAATAAACAAACATGCAGTAAAATCCTTTAGCCACACAAGGATTTGCATGCTGTTCATGACTTCTTACAGTACTCAGCAATACAGAAAAAAATAGTAATTTATTTTATTAACTATACAGGCAAAGCAGTGACAAATTTATTTCCAGAATCCAGTGTCTGCACCTGAATTTTAGCAAGGACCAACTCAGACACCAGGAGAGTTATTTATTCTTCCTAATGTCCTACATGATCCTGGGGCGACTTCTGGGTGAATAAGGAAAGATATAAAGTTGATTCTCCTCTGTGTGTGCAGTGGATGCAGCCAGTCTCCAGCCTCCATGTCCTGAAGAACTCAAAAATAGACTAGATGGAGCAGTTGGTCTTTTCCTGCTGGCAATCTTCTGTTTCTAATTAAATATTCACCATATATAAAGAAATTCTGCCAACAATGCCAGATACCTGTGATAAAGAGATCAGCCATAGTGATATAGAGGTCAGCCATAGGCCCAGATTTATCAGCTCTCTGTCAGCTTCTGCGTTCCTGAATCATTGTGGCCCCACAGAAGCTACCCGCTCAGCCAGTCAGTGATTGCAGCTGTGTCCTGCCTCACTCACTGATCGGCTGAGTGGGCATTCACAGGATCGACAGGGAACCATGAGCGGTGACGCTGCACTGCAGGGCTGTGGGGTTGGAGAAATAGGACTTCTTTATTATATCCCCACCACCCCCTGTTACCTCTGGATTTTTCACTGTTGCCCAGAATAACCCTTTTCTTTCTGCCTCTTTCTTAAACACACACACACACAATCTGCTGCCACCACAGCGCGCACACACAGCATGCTGCAGCCACAGCGCACACACACACAGCATGCTGCAGCCATAGCACACACAGCATGCTGCAGCCATAGCACACACAAACACACACATGCAACCTGCTGCAGCCATAGCACACACACAGCCTGCTGCAGACATAGCAAGTGCACACACACGCAGCCTGTAGCAGACATAACACTCACACGCACCGCCTGCTGCAGCCATAGCATACACATATGCAGCCTGCTTCCAGCTCAGAAACAAATTGCTAAATAGTGACTAACAACTGTCCCCCAACCACCTTTATCTAATAGGGCCAGTGTCCTATTACTGATATATGGAGGAGACTACATGTACATTAGAAAGTGTTTTTCAGTTTGTTTTTGTTTTGTTTGTTTTTGTTTTGTTTGTTTTTTATAAATAAGGGGCTTAGATTAATAGAACATAAAATATATTGAGGAATATTTATACAATTCATAAGAAAGCTCAACTATTTAATTTTGAACAAGACTACGGCCAAGACTAGCTCCAAATTGGACTCCCCAACTTTGACTCTACAGCCCTGGTTTGCACAAATGATATGATCCCAATACAGATGGGGACAATTAAAAATATCTGTCAATTTGACCATCAAAGACTAGACTTTAAAGGTAAGACTTTATGATTGCAACAGAGTATAAGTAATTCACTGCAACTGAAATCAACTAATATTCCATTATTCAAGTTGGAAACACACATGGCAGTTTTTGTAAACTTGCCACCGCAGTTCCCAAAGTGGATCCAACAGGAAAAGAGTTTTGGCACAAAAAAATGCAGTGGCAGTACACCTCCCCCTGGATTTAGCTCAGAACTGCTGTGTACCGCTCACACTTCCTAGTATGGTGTATGAGAATGGTAGTGCTGAGCTAAATCGGCTCTGCATCATAGTGTCTCTTACTGAGGTTACACATGCCTCCAGGGACAATTCGTAAGCCGCTCCGGATTGATATCACAGCCTGGCCACCACTCACAGAGTAGAAAGAGGTGGTTGGTAACTTAGGCAATGAGTTGTCAACAAGGGACTTGCTGCTGCGCTAAAGGTGCACAACAATTGGCTTGCAAATCCTATGCAATTTATAATATATGACAACTAAAGATTAGCAAACCTCGGGCATGTGCGGTATTTGATTACCGGTGGCAGAAGAAGTTGGATGTAGCCCTAGGGAGGCCTAAGGCTACATTCATGTTTCCCAGGCGGCCTTAGGGCTACATCTAACTTTTTTAGCCATTGGTGATTAAATGCTGTACAGGCCCGGGGTTGCCACTTGCAAGGTGGCATGGTCACGGTTATGGCACAAGGGTATGTGGCTAGTCCACGGGAGCCTGAACACGCGGCCCAATTCTTCGTTGTGCCTAGTCAAGGCACCAATAACGAGACCAAAGCCAGGGTTCGGAAACAACGGTAGTTGTATGTTTATTTGAACAGCAACTCTAGTAGCAACAGTCTCTGGATGCAACCAGGAATAATCAACTTGGCAATAGGCAGAATTAGTTATAACTGAAGAGATAGGTGGGGTTGCAATAGGCCGTGATACATAAGTGTTCTTTTGGTTAGGAAGAATCTTTACTGAGGATGGGAGTAGTAGTTTCCTTGAGATACTGATGCTGGATATAGTAGTGGTGAAGAAAATACTTGCAGTTAGCGATGAGGAGAATATGGAGAATTGAATGATGAACCCAGATCTTGAAGTAGATAGGAGTTCTAGAGAATACAGCAGGTCTTGACTAGACCGGAACGGGAATACATATATCTTGCAGAGGAGTGGTAGCGGGAGCGTTCACACCACGAGGCTGGTGGTACCGGACCTTCTATCTTCAAGACTAGAGAGAAACTGACCTAAACCCAAGCGAAAAGCTATGGTGGCTATTGGAGTTGCTATGGTAGCAGGGAATCACGTGATACTAGGCCTCTTGCATCACCACACTACATGACTGACAAATAAATGAACCAATATACATAGCAGGATTATAACAGAGTAAGACGCAATAACATATCTAACCACTGGGGCAACATAAGACAAGCTTTTGCAGTGTCTATTACACTTTCCAGCACTAAACCAAGCAGAATACCCTTATAAAGAAAAGAACCTATGTGCTGGGACACTGCACGTGCTCAAGGTTTGCTTATCTCTAATGACAAATGACAAGACACTATCACTGACATGTGGCAAATGAGTCACAGACATACGCAACTTACAAAGAATCTGGCGGTCTTGGATTTTGTTGTTATTTGCATCACAACTGCATCATGTTACATGTAGTGATGAATCCACATTCACCAACAATACATACCATTTTACAATGCAACCTTGCAGTCGTGATGACATAAGACTAAAGTCATGTACCCCCACCCTATAGAGGCTGTCACAAAAAGATGAGCTTTAACCTTCTAACCTGCTGTAACCATCTGTAACTGTAGGGGAAAGGCCAAACATTCCTGATGTTATGTCTAAAGGCCCTATTACATGAAGCAATTATGGGCCGTTACGGACAATAATCGTCTTGTGTAATTGAAGACAACAATCAGCCGACATGCAAGATACCGGCTGATTGTTGTCTTTCAACATGCTGAAAGATTAACTATGAGGATAGCAGCGATATGCTGCCATCACTCCATGGAACAGGAGCAGCGGCGGCAGCAGACTGACGATATCGTCTATGGGCTGCCCGGATGATTTAGCAATCACACAGGCAGCCCCCCGGCTCTTACCTGCTCACTGCCGACGTGTGTAATAGCGCCAGCAGTGAGCGGGGAATGAGGAGGGGAATAGGGGCTTAACAGGGGTCCTACTGCAATCTTGGGAAAAAGGACTGCAGAATGGGACTGTGAATGGAATGGCAGTTTACAGACTCAACAGCTTCTTCATTTTGTGTATTTTAAAGTGATATTGTCTCCTGCAGTGTCCCAGAACACGCTGTCTGTTTCTCACTGTCAGTTTATTTTTGCTTCTACAGCCATGCCTGTTCTGGAAACTATTTGCACTGCAACTGTGACTATGTAGTCCCTATTACTCTCAGGTTCATGTATATTGTATATGTGTTTAACTCTGTGCAGTGGTATGCAAAGGCTGAGGATCACGTGACCATGCCCTGTAACCATGGTTCCTCCAATGGCCGTCGAGCTTTGGCCAGGAGGACCATGTGACTTCCCCTTGCTAGTGAGTTCCATCCTCTACCTCAGAGAGGAAGGAAGTGTTCTTCTCCCTGTCCTCAGGAGAGGACAGATGTGTTCCTGTGGCCCTCTTTACCTTTAGAAGAGAGGCTGGTGCTCTGCTGTAACAGATCCTGGCTGTCCGTCTGCTCAAGTGCCTGGAGTATCTTCTCATCTGGGTGTCGTTCCTGTTATTCCTCTCCTCATCAAGTCAAGATTAATACCGCAAGTACTCTAAATCCACCCAGCTCCTCTATTCCTCTCTCACTACTACTCCCATCATCCGGCACGTTTCACCTCAGCCTATGCAGCACCACCTTAGCTCTGTCTATATAAGTCTGCTATATACCCGGTTGCATCCGGAAGAGACTGTTGCTACCAGTTACCTCAGTTACAATAAAAGTGTAACCACCGCTGTTACTGAACCCTGGCATTGGTGTCCGTTTACTGGTGCCTTGACTAGGTACAGCAAAGAATCGCATGCCCAGTAGCAATTCTACCGCAGTATCCGCAGACCGGTCCCTCAGCTGTGCCATCCTCAGGCCCTATACTGTGACAATCCTGTACCCTGCAGCTGCCCCGGTTCCTGCCCGCTCATAACACCTGCACTGCAAAGTGACCCTCACGGGTCAGGGCATCGCAATTTTGGCGTCACGAATAGGATACAGACTGTGTTGTGCCAGCTTTCAGTGCCCAGAACTGTACTGTTACCCCCCTCCCCCCCCCCCCAGAGACTTTGCCGGTTATTATGGGGGTGATTGAAGTGTTTCGGGCCCTAAACAGTACACAAGATGGCCGCCGTCTTCTTCAATTTCTGGCTGCGCCATATCCCAGAGAGGAGGGGGGTTAACCGCCATGCTGCCAAAGTGCGGGAATCGCCTGGAGCCATAGACTTTACATTGACTGCTCCTGATTGGCTGCCTGGGCTAGATGACGTCACTGTCACCGGGCAGACTCTGGAACCTGATCCTCCAGCCCTCTGCTCCTCCCCTTCCTGCTACAAGATCCAGTCAGAGAGTAGCAAGATGGCGACCCGTGAGGACGGTGCGTGTGTTGCTGCCACCCCTATTCTGCCCATGCGGTCTGCAAGCCTGCCCGAACTGGATCCGGCCTGCCTGCTGGCCCCACTCCCGTCCGATGACGACTCCAGCTGGGGATCCGCCGCATCAGACACTGCCGGTCCCAGCCGAGCCTCCAGTCCAGATCTCGGCCAACAAAGCGAGGACTCTTCTCCGAACCCCAGCCTCTCTCCGGAGCTAGGTCGCTCCAGTGACTCGGACTTGGCCTTCTCTACTGGGGGATCCACTTCGCCCGACTGCGATTTAAGTGTGAGTAGTGACGCTCCATGGGCCCCTGTCCCCGTCCCTAGCAAGGGTAGAAACCCCAAGGCCTCGTGCTTTACGAGCCCCTGGCGGCTCCCGGGACCTGAGTCACCTCCCTTACCTCAGTGGGTGTTTCGGGATGAGCCAGCCATCCTTAAGCTAGCCGAGGAGATCCGACAGGCGCTGTCCCTGCTGCCGCCTGTTACTAAAACCGCACCTGCGATGGCTACCACCGCATCCTCTATCTCCACTACTGCCCAGCAGCCGCCTACCACTCTTACTGCTAGTGGTGCTAGCTCCACCAAGGCCGGCCTAGCGCCGGAAGCGTGCCCAGCAGTGCCGTACCCGAGCTATGCCCCTCTATGGGATCACCCTTATACCCCCTTTGTGGAGTATGACGCTACCTCTGAGCGGCTTTTCATCCGAAAATTAGAGCGTCCCAAACCAGGTGAAGTCCCCCTGGAAGGAAGGAGGGGCACGGTCACTAAGTTCGACAAACGTCGGGGCCTATTTGAATAATCTCACCCCCGGGGAAATCGTGGAGTACACCCTGGTGGGAGCCCAGAAAGGTCCATGGGCGGCTGCCGTGACCAGGCCTAAGAAGGCTGTACAGAGGCCCTTTCTGCCAACCCCTTCGGAGGATGGGGACGAGGCTCCCTAAATGCTACCTCCAGAGCTGCGGATTCCACTACCACCGCAGCCTGCTCTGCTGCTTCTGCTGCTGTGGCTAAAGCCGCTTGTTCCACCACCACGGTCACCTATCATGTGGCGCCCATTATCTCCCCTGTCACCACAGTGACCCCTAGCATTGTGGTCACTACTGGCCCCAGCGGTGCTCCTACTCCAGGCCCTCCACGCTTCTATTACCCCTGGGAGAAGAAGAAGCAGTAGAAAGAGAAGGGGCCTAATGAGGTTCCTCCTGCCTCTTACCAAAGTACTTAAACTGTGTTTTTTTGTTGTTTGACTGTTGCTGTTCTAGTTCTTGCTATGCAACGTTTAAGGTTCGTGCCTGGTCCTCCTGACCAAGTTTCCTGTATTAACCAGCCATGAGCTGATGGACACTTACCATTACAAGACTGTTCTCTAGTGCCTGTCCCAGAGCCTTTTGCATGGACGATGGTTTCAATTGCCTAAAAGGGACTCTACCTAACAGAGACACTTAACCCATTCCTTCCTAAAACACTTTTGTCCAATTATGTGGTATCAACAGGTTGTCATTGTACTTATGTCAGTATTGCACTTATTTCTAGTATCATATTCCAGTAGTATCAAGGTTATTCGTGTATGTTCCTCCTCTGAGTAAGCAAAAGGTCACAGAGATAGCCTCAGAGTAGAGTGCCTCTTTTGAAAAAGAAACGGTATCTATCTATATTTTTGTGTCAGAGTCAGATAGCTCCTCCTCTGAATAAGAGAAGTCAGTTTATATACCTCTCAGAGAAAGTATAGTTTTGCAGGAGTGTCTTTTCTTAACAAGTCTTGTATTTCTCATTACAGTATTATATCTACAGCTGGAAAGATTATTTGAGCCAGTTTTCTTCAGATGTCTTCAGAGTTATGTGAGCTAATCCTCCTCCAGACCTTGCGGTATTTGTTGTCTTTTGTATTTCCCTTCCTTTTGTTTCCAGTGTCTGTTTACCTCTGTCTTGTCCCTACACACCGTAGTTGCTACACATAGTCCTACTTAACATTCACACTGGTTCATACATATTGCACCTTGGATGCCTTTTCGTGTGTTCGGCCTATTGAGTAATTGTGTTGTATGATTGACCAGTATGCATGGGTGCCCAAATGTATGCTTGCTTTTGTTATTTTATTCTTTCTCTTCCAGGTGTCCAAGACACTTCACACAGACACCCAAGGCAATACACAGGTCTTCACGGTTCTCTTTTTCCAGTAGGGTAACACTTAATATTGAAAACCTACTGTCTAACTTGCTGGAATATTGAGGGTCACCCGCCAGCAGTTAAGTTGTCCTGGCTTCCATGTCAGATGGTTCACGCACTAACTACTTGTAACCAGAGTACGTTAGGCACCCCTAGGTGAAGTCCTGCCACCAAGGTTTTCTCTCTTCTTAGTTTCACCTTGTCACCTGTGCCTTGAGCGTGGGAAACACACACTTCAGCATTCACAATCATCCTTCAGTCCTGTTGTCTAATTGTCCAGTCTATTCATGTTTGCTACCCCTCGAGATTCGCCGAGGTCGGCTCAAACTTGCTAGGGAGGTATGCAGTGTCCCAGAACACGCTGTGTTTCTCGCTGTCAGTTTATTTTTGCTTCTACAGCCATGCCTGTTCTGGAAACTATTTGCACTGCAACTGTGACTATGTAGTCCCTATTACTCTCAGGTTCATGTATATTGTATGTGTGTTTAACTCTGTGCAGTGGTATGCAAAGGCTGAGGATCACGTGACCATGCCCTGTAACCATGGTTCCTCCAATGGCCGTCGAGCTTTGGCCAGGAGGACCATGTGACTTCCCCTTGCTAGTGAGTTCCATCCTCTACCTCAGAGAGGAAGGAAGTGTTCTTCTCCCTGTCCTCAGGAGAGGACAGATGTGTTCCTGTGGCCCTCTTTACCTTTAGAAGAGAGGCTGGTGCTCTGCTGTAACAGATCTTGGCTGTCCGTCTGCTCAAGTGCCTGGAGTATCTTCTCATCTGGGTGTCGTTCCTGTTATTCCTCTCCTCATCAAGTCAAGATTAATACCGCAAGTACTCTAAATCCACCCAGCTCCTCTGTTGCTACCAGTTACCTCAGTTACAATAAAAGTGTAACCACCGCTGTTACTGAACCCTGGCATTGGTGTCCGTTTGCTGGTGCCTTGACTAGGTACAGGGAAGAATCGCATGCCCAGTAGCAATTCTACCGCAGTATCCGCAGACTGGTCCCTCAGCTGTGCCATCCTCAGGCCCTATACTGTGACAATCCTATACCCTGCAGCTGCCCCGGTTCCTGCCCGCTCATAACACCTGCACTGCGAAGTGACCCTCACGGGTCAGGGCATCGCACTCCCCCTTTCTGTATGACGACTACTCTACATAGCTGTAAAGCCTAAATTCTGCAGTTTTCATACCTTACTCTATAATAGATTTCTTGGTGCTTGGTCCAGTGAAAAATGCTTTTTAATGTTGGTGGCTTCTTGACCACTGTGCCGAGACTAAAGGCAGACAGACAAGTGGCACGAGAATTGGGGAGGCGGCGGCGGTATTTATTGCAGTGCATGGGGGCAACTAGAACACAGGACGTTGGGACACTGAGCATCCCCCAGGGCAGAGGTAAACGCTGCCCCGCTGTGAGACAGGCTATAGTATTATGCCCGGAGGACAGGGATACCGGCACCACAACTGCGCTAGGGGCAGCAGCAGCTGCTGGGCACACAGTTGCCCTGGTCACACTCTCTAGTCCTCAGTTGCAGGGTCCAGTGCCCAATCCTGTCATCATCCTCTACAGCAACCAACGCAGAGCCCTGGGGTTACAGCAGGTTGTGACATTTTAGCAAGACTACAAGACTTCAGGCAGTAGCAAGTGCAGGGAAAAAATCACTGTATGTGCATTTCCCATACTATGTGTATATTGGTAATTTGTATAACTTTTTGGGGCAATACAATACTTTAGTAAAAATTTTAGCCGAACTTCTTCTTTAACTTAATCTCTAAGGGGGCATTAACACATCCTGTGATAATGGTCTGTGCACGGAAGATGTGCTACAGACTGGATTTCAGATTTATTATGATGTGCTACAGACTGGAATCAGATTTATTATGATGTGCTACAGACTGGAATCAGATTTATTATGATGTTGGGAACTCCAAATCAGTTTAAAACTTTGCGCTACTGCACTGACACAGCCACGCTGAAGATCCGGATTCCGTTCCACAGCAAATCGTTCATATACAAGGACCATGCACCAAACATGTCAGTGCCCCCTAAACAGTTAAAGGTGTAGTGCGGCGCTAAAAAAATATTCACAGAATAACACACATTACAAAGTTATACAACTTTGTAATGTATGTTATGTCTGTGAATCGCCCCCTTCCCCGTGTCCCACCACCCCCGCCCGTGTACCCGGAAGTGTTGGTGCATTATACATTACCTGATCCGTGTCGCGCATGTCCTCCATCTTGTGCCAAACGTCATCTTCGGCCGGCCGGATCAGTGCCGCCGCCCCCCCCTCCGCCGCGTCATAACTGTGCTCAGCCGCGATTGGCTGAGCATAACTGTGCACAGTTATGACGCGGAGGGAGGATGGCGGCAGCGATTCGGCCGGCCGAAGATGACGTTTGGCACAAGATGGAGGACATGCGCGACACGGATCAGGTAATGTATAATGCACCAACATTCCAGGGGGTGGTGGGACACGGGAAGGGGGCGATTCACAGACATAACATACATTACAAAGTTGTATAACTTTGTAATGTGTGTTATTCTGTGAATAATTTTTTTGCGCCGCACTACCCCTTTAAGATCTGGTTCTGTATTTCTTTAAGGTCTGCTTTGAGGTTTGTATTTACAGTCTGGGATCTTTATTTATGGGGTCAATATTGAGATCTGTACTTTCTTAGGGGTCTGTGGACTGTATTAGTTTAGGAGTTATTTATTTTGGGGGGGTGAAGGGGGATCATATGTATTATTTGTGACTTTAGTGCTTTCGGTTGGGGATTCTATTTAAACAGATGGGGCAGACTGAGAAATGATCAGGATCTCCTTGATATGCCATTTTCTGGCTAGTGTGTAAATAAATTAGCCAAAACAGCATAAATAGTAGTAAACACCCACTATCACATGTAAAGCTGGTATAAAAATGGGGGTACCATCTATAAGGGGGGGAAAGGGGGACCATCTATAAGGGGGGGATGGGGGACCATCTATAAAGGAGGGAAAGGGGGACCAGCTATAAGGGGGGGAGGGGGACCATCTATAAGGGGGAAAGAGGGGGACCATCTATAAGGGGGAAAGAGAGGGACCATCTATAAGGGGGAAAGAGAGGGACCATCTATAAGAGGGGGACCATCTATAAGGGGGAAAGAGGGGGACCATCTATAAGAGGGGGACCATCTATAAGGGGGGAAGAGGGGGACCATCTCCTATAGGATTAGCACCCTCCTCTCCTGACATTCTCTGTGCTGCTGGGACGCTGTGACCTCCCCTATAAGATCAGCAGCCTCCTTTCCTGACATCCTCTGTGCTGCTGTGACCCTGCAACCTCCCCTATAAGATCAGCACCCTCCTCTCCTGATATCCTCTGTGCTGCTGTGACATCTCCTATAGGATCAGCACCCTCCTCTCCTGACATCCTCTGTGCTGCTGTGACCTCCCCTATAAGATCAGCACCCTCCTCTCCTGACATCCTTTGTGCTGCTGTGACCTCCCCTATAAGATCAGCACCCTCCTCTTCTGACACCCTCTGTGCTGCTAGGACGCTGTCAGGGGCGTAACTAGAAATGGCTGGGCCCCATAGCAAACTTTCCAATGGGGCCCCCCACACTGTGACTGGATAACACCACCACACCAGACCTGACCAATACCACCATACAGTGAGTGGGTAACACCGCCACACCGGACCTGACCTATACCGCCATATTATGACTGGATAACACCCCCATACCAGACCTGACCAATACCGCAATACTGTGAGTGGATAACACAGCCATACCAGACCTGAACAATACCACCATACTGTGACTGGATAACACTGCCACACCAGACCTGAACAATACCGCCATACTGTGACTGGATAACACTGCCAGACCTGACCAATACCGCCATACTGTGACTGGAGAACACCGCCATACCAGACCTGACCAATACTGACACAATGTGACTGAATAACACTGCCATACCAGACCTGACCAATACCGCTATACTGTGCTGGATAACACTGCCATACCAGACCTGACCAATACCGCCATACTGTGACTGGATAACACTGCTATACCAGACCTGACCAATACCGCCATACTGTGACTGGAGAGCACCGCCATACCAGACCTGACCAATACCGGCATACTGTGACTATAAAGCGCTGCCATACCAGACACCTCCATTCTGTAACTGCCTGCCTACCAGCTTGCTACTGCACTGCATACACATATATATATATATATATATATATATATATATATATATATATATATATACACACATACATACACACACATATACATGATGCAGCCTGGTACTGCACTGTAATATATATATATATATATATATATATATATATATATTCAGCCTGGCACTACTATGCATAATGAGTTTTTTCAGTCCTACAAGAGCTGCAGTCACAGGGCTGCTTTCTATATAGACAGTGTTGGACTACAACTCCCAGTGTGGTCTGTCTGTGTCTTTGGGGGGAGGGGGGCACAGACAGCAGACAGACCACATTGGGAGTTGTAGTCCTATAATGTCACCGCTCCTGTAGAAATAAAACACACGCACACACACACACACCTCTTAGCAGAGACAGTGTACACTTACATGAGGAGGAGGGAGCTGTCAGTATCTCTCCGAGGTCCGGCGGGAGAGGGCTAGGGGTCAGAGGTTATCCTACCTCACAGGATGCTCCGTGCAGCAGCTAACAGGCCAGTCTCCCTCTCTCCCCACGTACTTTTTGATGCTGCCCCCTGCTGGTGAGTGTTTGCCCTGCAGTTCTACAAACATCGTTCTCCCCTGGTTAGCTAGTGTCAGGACAAACGTCCTGCAGAGCTAACCAGGGGACATCACACAGGCAGTCCCCGCAGTCCCCACTGCCGGGCCCCTTGATGAGCCGGGCCCCGTAGCAGCAGCTACTGCTGCTACGGTGGTAGTTCCGCCACTGGACGCTGTGACTTCCCCTAAAAGATCAGCACCCTCCTTTCCTGACATCCTCTGTGCTGCTGTGACCCTGAAACCTCCCCTCTAAGATCAGCACCCTCCTCTCCTGACATCCTCTGTGCTGCTGTGACCTCCCCTATAAGATCAGCACCCTCCTCTCCTGACATCCTCTGTGCTGCTGTGACCTCCCCTATAAGATCAGCACCCTCCTCTCCTGACATCCTCTGTGCTGCTGGGACCTCTCCTATAGTATCAGCCCCCTCCTCTCCTGACATCCTCTGTGCTGCTGTGACCTCCCCTATAAGATCAGCCCCCTCCTCTCCTGACATCCTCTGTGCTGCTGTGTCCTCTCCTATAAGATCAGCACCCTCCTCTCCTGACATCCTCTGTGCTGCTGTGACCTATAAACAGAGATCAGGTCATACATGAAAGCCTGAGATTTCTCCTCTTTTCAAATCCAGTCCTGGCTTTGGCTTCAAATCTTTGGCAGATAATCTGTGTAAAAGGGCCCTAAGTGTCCAATATCAATTATCAAAAAAAAAAAAATACTTAGAAGACCATATTCTCAAATGTCCAAAAGACTTCCCCAATTAAAAGAGACAAAGACTAAAAAAAAAAAAAGATAAAAAACTTTTTGAAATAATGAAATTTTGAAATAATGGCCACAAGCAGAAATAAAGCTCCAAAAAGTATTTGGGCTGTATATCAGCATGTGGTGTGAAGATAGCCTAAAGGATAATGTATATAATAGTAAGCATATAAAACAGTAAATCTTATCCTACCAATATGAAAAAAAAATCTTATCACATTAAAAACTTTCAAAGCATCACGTCACAGGTAATCATATCATATAGATTGGGTTAAATTTATTAGAACTAGGACCATTGTTTGCTCTCAATACCAGCCTGTGTGTATGAGAAGAGAGCCCAGCATAGTGCGGCACCTCTGTATGGGAGGGGGGAGAGACTGACAATGATAAGTGATAACCCCCGTTATAAATATGTGTAACAACACTACTAAAATGACACAATAAGCAGCAGCATGTTTGTTTGGGGATTACAAGAGACATGAGGATAGAGAGGCCCATTATAATAGACAACACACTGAGCACTCACCAGTGCTTCCCTCACAGCCGACACTGACTGCTGCACTGACTGGCTGCTATGTTTACAGCTGCCCATGGCAACAGCTTCCTTCATTCACTGGTGTGACATATAATTATGTCCCCAGCACACAAGGCTGAAGCTTTGCTGTACCAGGGAGATGAGCTTGTAGAGTAACAAGGAGATACTGAATGCAATGACTCTATTGCAGGCATGTCCAAAGTCCGGCCGGAGGGCCATTTGCGGCCCGCGTTCCGAACTTTTACGGCCCCCCAGGTATCCAGCTTGCTATTATCTGCCTGTGTTATAAAGCATATAGCATCTAGCATGTAAAATGGTCGGCCCTCGCACATGTTCACTTCATCAAATTTGGCACTCTCCGAAAAAAGTTTGGACATGCCTGCTCTATTGGAATGCTCTGAGGTGCTGAGAATCCTGCTGGATGCTGTAAGGACAAGGAGACACCTAGGAGTCTATGTGCAACTATTCCGAGGGTAAGTGCACACTTCGGAATAAGCACAGAAACTTTAAGCGGATTATGTTTGAAGTTCTATAAACTCAAAGATGTCAACGGTGAAATTCGCCTGTCTGATTGCAGAATGTAGCAAAATGCATTTATTGTATAGTAAGAAGAGTCAGAAAGGCTTTTCTAAGGTCCTGAAGTGCAGCAAGCTGTAAACACCTTCTCCCTCCCCCTCCCATCCCTGACTGGGACTCCAGGTGTTAATCAAGCAGGGGGGAGGGGGAGAGAAGAGGTGTTACAGCTTTCATCTATTCAGGAAACTGGGAAAGCCCCTGATTCCTTGTAAGGCTAGGTTCACACTGCGTTTTCAGCATCCGTTTAACGCATCCGGTTTTTGCAAAAAACGCATGAAAAACGGATTGCAAAAAACGGATTCATTTGTGTGCATCCGTTTTTCCATTGACTTCCATTATAAAAAAAACGGATCCGTTTTTTTTGGCGGACCAAAACGGACCAAAAAACGTTGCTGACCCTATTTTTCTGGACGTTAAAAAAAACGGATCCGTTAAACAGATGCTGAAAACGCAGTGTGAACCTAGCCTAAGGGTGCTTTCACACACACCGGATCCGCAGCGGATTTTACAGTGCGGATTTAATGCTGTGTTCATTCATTTAGTAAAAAATCCGCTGCGGATCCGGTAGGTGTGAAGGCACCCTTAGGGTATAAACACACCCACCGTATACGCAGCATATTTACTGCTGCGATATGCAGCAAATACGCAACATATACGCAGCAGATTAGATCAAAATAACTGAACACAGCATCAAATCTGCACCATCAAATCTGCTGCGTATACGGTGTGTGTTTGTTCCCTCAGGGTATAAACCCACACACCGTATACGCAGCGTATTTACTGCTGCGATACGCAGCAAATACGCAACAAATACGCAGCAGATTAGATCTAAATAACTGAACACAGCATCAAATCTGCTGCAGATCTGCTGTGTATTTGCTGCATATACGGTGTGTGTGTTTGTACCCTTAGGGTATGTGCACACGGAGCAATTCTAGCGGAATTCTGCCCGAATTCCGCCATAAAGAGCGGGCGGAATCCGCGTGGAATTCCGCCCGTGTAAATGCAACATTGCTCTTTCCATAGAGAACAATGGGATTTCCGACTGCCCGTGCACACAGAGTAAATTTCCGTCTGGAATTACGCGCTGATTCCGCGCAGAATCCGCATTCCGCCCGAAGAATGTACATGTCCATTCTTTGGGCGGATTCCGCTAGAGGAATCCTATAGAAGTCAATGGGGTTTGAATTCTGCTGGTAATTCCGCTTGCATTCCGCTTGATTTCCGCGCGGATTCCGCTCGAATTCCGCTCGAATTCCGCCAGAGCAGAATAGGCGAGGAATTTCAAGCAGAAATTTTTCAGCTACAATTCCTCGAGAATTGCTCAGTGTGCAAGGGCCCTTAGGGTACAAACACACACGGCTTATACGCTGCGTATTTACTGCTGCGATACGCAGCAGATACGCAGCAGATTAGATCTGAATAACTGGACAAAGCATCAAATCTGCACCATCAAATCTGTTGCGTATACGTTGTGTGTGTTTGTACCCTGAGGGTGCATTCACACCTACAGGATCTGCAGCAGATTTGATGCTGTGTTCAGTTATTTAAATGAAATCTGCTGCAGAAAATCAGCTGCAGATCCTGTAGGTGTGAACGCACCATAAAGGTGGGTTCACACATAGCGGAATAGCGGCTTTCACGCTACAAATTCACAGTGAAATCCGCTGCAATTCATGCACTGTCAGTTTGAATAGGATTACATGCGAGAGTTTTCATCCTGTTGCGAGTGTGTAAACGCCATCACCCTTAACCCGCTGCGACCAGATGAATACAGTGGTGGGAATTGCAGCGGATTTCGCTGCGGTATCGCAGTGTGAAAACCGTAGCAATTCTGCTGTGTGTAAACACACCCTTAGGCTGGGTTGACACTGTGTTTTTTGCAATTTTGTTTCATCCATTTCATGCAAAAAAAAAAACTGTGAAAGACAGATAAAAAACGGATGCATTTGCGTGGATGCATTTTTCTATTGACCTCCATTATAAAAAAACGGATCAAAACGCATCCGTTTTTTTAGCCTACAGAAAAAAATGTTGTTGACCATGTTTTTGTGTACTGTACGCTAAAAAAGCATGCGTTTTGACCCTTTTTTTAATAATAGAAGTCAATGGAAAAACGGATCAAAACTGATGATCACAATTGCATCGTTTTTTTTGCATTAAATGGAGGGGGGAAAAAACATTGCAAAAACGCAGTGTGAACCCAGCCTAACAGAAAGTAAAAGCATTTTGCTACATTTTTGAAGCACAGATGGACATATGAAAAGTACCAGGTGTCTCCTTGACCAATCAGTTATCTAACAGGATTGGCACTTGAGTTGGGCCGCATTCACGCGTTCCGTGTTCCACACTGATCACGGAACGTGTGAATGCAGCCTTACAGCTGACAGATTGCCTTTACAAATGTTACCACCCCCTTAAAAAAAACACATTACACCAATACATATTTTATTGAAAAATGGTTTATTCGAAAATGTAAATATTTTATAAATACATAAATCTTGCAAGTGAACATTAACAAGCAGTTATGTGACCGCTGATGCATTCATTAACAAGAAATGTGTGAGGACACGAAACACAAATAAGTTCAAGTGGACCAACATTGGATCTGTCTGACTGATGCGGCAAAACAAGAACCAAAAAGTGTATTATGAGGATGGCCTCCACAAAAATGCCAGGAAAAACGCCAATGCTGCAGTGCTGTCAGTCTCCCTTTATCATAATCGGCTGCACAAACCCCTATTTACACAGAAAGATGTGCAGCTGCTTAAGATAAATTTTAAGGCCACGTTTACACACTGTAAAATAATGTCCATTCTTTTCATTCTTGTGTAAATGCAGAAAATTAATGTTTGTGTAATTAACTTGCCGCTGTTATTGCACGAACAGTGGCCGTTATTTTAATTTGTTTACACATAGTGCTTTTTTTCACTGTCCTTTGTATTATAATCAATGGACCTTTTAATTAAAGACACACCCAAAAGGGCCACCTTTGGCTTTGAACTAGAATAACGTTCTAAGGGCCATTCCTGCAAATACGGCCGATGGAACACGCTAAACCACGGCCATTGTTTTGAGTATTAAATAACGGCCATAGAAAATTATTGTGTGAACATAGTCTAAAGCAAAGGATCAGCTGATAGCCGAAGACCTGGCCCAACTGTTACTTTTACAAGGGGCGATTATCGGTCGCAGGAGTGTCCCTAGCGGTGCTCCTGGCCAATATAAATTGGCCTGTGTAAAAGGACAAGAGCTACTGGATCAGTGTCAGAGCTAGTGTAGAGGAGGTAAATGGACACCACTGTTTTAATCCACCCTCTCCCCGACCATTATTTAAAAAGAAGTTTCCCACCCGGAGTACCCTTTAAAGATCAACAGAGCCCCGAATGTGTCCCAAGTGAAGAGCAAAGCACATCAAAGCGAGCATGCCCCCAGCAGTGAACCGCACAGCCCAGCATGCCCCCAGCAGTGAACTGCACAGCCCAGCATGCCCCCAGCAGTGAACTGCACAGCCCAGCATGCCCCTAGCAGTGAACTGCACAGCCCAGCATGCCCCCAGTAGTGAACTGCACAGTCCAGCATTCCCCCAGCAGTGAACTGCACAGCCCAGCATGCCCCCAGCAGTGAACTGCACAGCCCAGCATGCCCCCAACAGTGAACTGCACAGTCCAGCATGCCCCCAGCAGTGAACTGCAAAGCCCAGCATGCCCCCAGCAGTGAACTGCAAAGCCCAGCATGCCCCCAGCAGTGAACTGCAAAGCCCAGCATGCCCCAGCAGTGAACTGCACAGTCCAGCATGCCCTCAGCAGTGAACTGCAAAGTACAAGTGTAATAAAGATGTCCTTTTCCTAAAAGTAATCTCAGCACTAGGTGAGCAGCCCAACATGCCCTCAAACAAACAAACACTTTCTCACCCTAAGAACATCCTTAACACAATGTGAACAAGGATCATTCCCTGTACTGCAGGATCCTGCACAGGAGGGCATAACTCCCAACTGTCCCGGATTCCGCGGGACAGTCCCGTTTTCCTGACTGTGGCGGAAGTGACCTGCAGCCTCTATTACTTCCGGCACAGTCAGTGTCTGTATACCCCGCTGCCCGCCCGGGAGGATGACAGGAGTGCGCGCTCTGCCGGGAGAGGAGCTGCTGGGACCGGCGGACAGGTGAGTTACTGGTTTATTGTTTTTCTGGTCGGGCCACACAAATGGGAGGATTGGCTACTATGTGGGGCGCTATATGGGGGATTGGCTACTATATGGGGGGATTGGCTACTATATGGGGGGATTGACTACTATGTGGGCACTATATGGGGGATTGGATAATATGTGGGGCACTATATGGGGTCATTGGCTACTATGTGGGGCACTATATGGGGGCATTGGCTACTATGTGGGCACTATATGAGGGATTGGATAATATGTGGGGCACTATATGGGGCATTGGCTACTATGTGGGGCATATATGGGGGCATTGGCTACTATGTGGGGCATTATATGGGGGCATTGGCTACTATGTGGGGCATATATGGGGGCATTGGCTACTATGTGGGGCATTATATGGGGGCATTGGCTACTATGTGGGGCATATATGGGGGCATTGGCTACTATGTGGGGCACTATATGGGGGGATTGGCTACTATGTGGGGCACTATATGGGGGATTGGCTACTATGTGGGGCATATATGGGGGCATTGGCTACTATGTGGGCACTATATGGGGATTGGCTACTATGTGGGGCACTATATGGGGGATTGGCTACTATGTGGGGCACTATATGGGGATTGGCTACTATGTGGGCACTATATGGGGGATTGACTACTATGTGGGGCATATATGGGGCATTGGCTACTATGTGGGCACTATATGGGGCATTTGCTACTATGTGGGGCACTATATGGGGATTGGCTACTATATGGGGCACTATATGGGGGGATTGGCTATTATGTGGGGCACTATATGGGGATTGGCTACTATGTGGGGCACTATATGGGGGCATTGGCTACTATGTGGGGCACTATATGGGGGCATTGGCTACTATGTGGGGCACTATATGGGGGATTGGATACTATGTGGGCACTATATGGGGGCATTGGCTACTATGTGGGGCACTATGTGGGGGATTGGATACTATGTATGGCACTATTGGGGGGATTGGATACTATGTGGGGCACTATAATGGGGGATTGGATACTATATAGGGCATTTTTGGGGGGATTGGATACTGTATAGGGCACTATTCAGTCAGCAGCATGTGGTGACTGTAGGGGAGTGGCTATGGAGGGTCGCTATGGGGGTGTGGCTATGGAGGGTCGCTATGGGGGCGTGGCTATGGAGGGTCACTATGGGGCGTGGCTATGGGGACCGCGGCACATGTCCCTCTTTGCTCTTTGCAAAAGTTGGGAGGTATGGGAGGAAACTCTCTCTCCTCTCCAGGAGTCACGTGCACAGCAGCACCATGTGATCACACCTCCTCTGCCGTCTCTCCTCGGGCTCCTCCCACCTATCTGTGACACGCTGAGGCTGCTGGGCTCTGCATAGTGCTGTCCGGCGCTTATGCCCCCCGCTGTCGTTGTGGTGTTACAGGCAGCTCTCAGTGACGCAGGGGTGACATGACACCTGTGCACAGGCCGCTTGGGAATCCAGGTAACTGCAGCAGATACGCAGCACTCTTCCATTATGCTGGAGGGCTATAAGGCTACAGTGTCTATAAGAGCTGGCTTGTTGTCCATAGCAACCAATCACAGTGCAGCTTTCATTTTGTTTTCTGTACTTGAATGCTGTGCTGTGATTGGTTAGTATAGACAGTATAGAGAACAATTGTGGCAGATGTGTCCTGCAGTCTGAGGCCCCATTCACAGGTCTGTACAATCTGGAATTGCTGAGAGATTATGGACCCATTCATTGGAATGGCTTCTTTCACACACCTTTATGTGTCCATAATCCAAATCACAAAAGTACTAGTCAGCCTAGTACAGATCCCCATTCACCAATGGATGGCTCTGTGCAATGCAGATGACTATGCACATCCTTAGTGTTGTGTGTAGCTTTAACACATCTGTGCATTCTACCTGCAGTTGCAGACAAATTGTGGACCCGTCTATTTCTATGGCCCCATACATTCATCAGTAGTTAATAATGTCAAAACAATACTTCTAGATAATTGAAGAGACCCCGTGCGCCACATGCATCATTCTAGTGGGTGCTACTCCTAATTTCTACTACTTCTGCTACTTTCTCATTCAGGGTGCGTTCACACCTACAGGACCCGCAGCGGATTTTCATGCTGCGAGTTTGCAGCAAAATCAGCTGCGGATCCTGTACTGTGAAGCTCAATGGGTCCCATACATGCAGCGGATCCTCTGACTGCATGGGACCCGGCCCCTTTAACCCCTGCACCTCCGCGTCCGCCTGCAGCTGGCAGCCCCGTCCCCTTTAAACCCCTGCACCGCCCGCACGCCCGATTGCCGCCCCCGAGCATACATCACCTGCTCCGGTCGTGGCTGTGTGATGCTCCCGGCTCCCCTCGCTGCCGGCATCTATCACACAGCCATGGGCCGAGCAGGTGATGTATGCTCGGGGCTGCGATCGGGCGTGTGGGGGGGCCGGGGGTTTAAGGGGGTTGGGGCTATAAGCTGCGGGCGGCCGTCGGCGGCGCAGGGGTTAAAGGGGCCGGGTCCCATGCAGGCAGCGGATCCGCTACCTTTATGGGACCCATTGAGCTTCACAGTACAGGATCCGCAGCTGGAAAATTGGAGCGGTGGCATGAAGGACAAGCCACTGAAGATGGTCTGCGGTCTCCAGTGAGCAGTGGATACAGGCTATCTATTCTTATTACATAAATTGCAGAGATCCAAGCAGTGTAAAGAAAAGTACAGTGCACTATTATGTGGCCACACTCTGGGCTGGTCGTACGCACCGCTGAGAACTTTCGCCAGTCCAGGGGACGTTACTTTGATAAGCTGGTGGCTGTGGATAGTGAAAAAACTCCCAACTTATTATGAAAATTTTACTTTGTCAGGGAGATCACAATCCGTAGTTGTTAAAGGGGGTTATCCAGCGCTACAAAAACATGGCCACTTTCTTTCAAAGACAACACGACTCTTGTCTCCAGTTCAGGTGCGGTTTGCAGTTAAGCTCCATTCACTGTAATGGAACTGAGCAGCAAAACCCCGCCCAAGCCGGAGACAAGAGTAGGGCTGTCTCTGGAAGAAAGTGGCCATGTTTTTGTAGCGGTGGGTAACGCCTAACAGATCTGTGATGGATCTGGGATCAATGCCACAAAAAATACTGGCAGGCCCTTGTATGGGCTGTTGTTGCAGCACAGATCACTCATTTCATTGGGTCCATGGATATTGCGGTAATTGCTGTATCCATGTTTTCCTGGCAGCCCTAGGGCTGCATCCAACTTCTTCAGCCGTGGGGAATCAGATGCTGAGCGCTCGGGTTTAGATAACCTTGCCAAACCCGAACATTTTGAAAGGTCCTCTCAACACTAGGATATAAAAGCTGAGCTGTGATTGGTTGCTGTAGGAAAAGACAGTTTTGCTTTCAGGCATGATGATACATCTGGACACTATATATATATATATATATATATATATATATATATATATATATATATATATATATATACACACTCATATACTAATTATTTCTTTTTTACTGTAGGAAATATGTGAATAAGGATTTTAGTGGCCAATAGAGGGGGGGGGGAGTGTTTTCTTATAGGTTGTGCATTGATAAAGCTTGCCTGTTCTTCTTTCCAGACCAAAAGTGCTTTGCGGTAAAATGTTGAGTAACAAGCAAGATACATCAGGAAAGGATCTCTTGGAGAAGTTGAAGGTCTCATCTCAAGCTGTACTTTAAACTGCTCAGAAGAAAGGGAGATCAAAATGGCCAAAATGTAACAGCTCCAGAATGTTTTACTGCTATACTTGCTATGTGCCAGTAGAGAGTGTGCCAATAGGCGATATCCCAACTGTGAAGGTAAGCAGCATAGCTTTAACATTCTGTGAGGGTCATTGAAGAGAGAAGCATGTTGTGTGTTAGGGATAACATCGCTGGAACATTTATAAGGGTGTGTAACCTACAACTCCCCAGTGAAAAAAAAGTATAGTATACCAACTACAATTCAATATAATATTACTTTATTCATAAACAAATACTGGGCTGCAATACAATATATTTGTGCCTGCCACTGAAAGGGACTAGAATAGCTTTGTTACCTACTATGGGTTAGCTTACATGTGTTTGCTACCTTGTTTGATTCTTGTATTTGCACTTTATTAGTCATTGGTAAACAATATGGGGGACATTTACGAATGCTGCACCCCTGGTGTATACCTGTTGTATCCCCTGCTGCTTCATGGGTGGGGAGGAGGTGTGGCCTCCTCCTGCACCACATTTACCATGATTTACGCCTGGTCGCAGGCAGAGATCTACACCTGCCCACTGTAAGGCAGGCACCGGTAAGGCTGGTTTTACTTACAGGCGTGCACCTTTTAGTTAGTCTGGCAGGCTAATTGTTGGTGGGGCCTAATTACGAGTACACCGGTCTTCATAAATGTCCCCCTTTATGCTCATACTGTGACGCTACGCACCCATGACCAGTTTACAGGTGTCAGACATTTTTTTTTTAAATCTAAGCATCCAACTTCTGCAGCCACCAGTAACCATATGGCACACACTGGGGTTTAGACAGACTCGAACATGCTCAGGATTCACTCATCTCTAATAGGGCAGCTTCTTTAGCTGAACCTTTTATATGGGCACTATTGTAGCAGTACCTTCTCCTACTGCTATGCCATTTGAATCTTATTTTTATTTTATTCACCCTGCCATGTGACTAGCAGAATTGCATGGATAATACTCTGTTGATGTTATTAATAAACTAATGCTAGTAATTGGCCCACACTGCCTTATGGTCATAATAATGAAGAATAGTTACAAAGTGTAAGTACTACTTGGCTTTAGTACAGAAACTGTTTGCAGGAGTTTAGCTTTTTGGAACAATTCAAGGGTATCACTAGCTTTGGCGCCTCTGGGTTAAGAATAGAGGATTGTGTTAAAGGTACAACTAGATTTTGTCTTGGAGGTGTGGACAGAACAGTAAACTGCATGATTTCTGCTATACCCAACAAAATGGTTTTGGCTTTGTTTATTAGCGTATGTGCACACTACGGAATCCGCACAAGTAACTTTCAGTGGACTCCATGCACACTCCCACTTGAAGTTCTGCCCATCTCATAGGCTCCACTCTGCTCAGGCAGATTCCACCATGCGCCCAAAGAATTAGCATGTCAATTCTTGGGGTGGACAGCAGAATCTGCCTGAGCATATAATGGAGCCTATGGGACGGGTGGAACTTCAAGCAGGAGTGTGGGGGGCGAGCGGCGGAATCCGCTGCAAGTTATCCGCACGAGTTCTATAGTGTGCACATACCCTTATAGTTCCCAAAGTGCAGTTAGCTGGCTATCCCTTTACTATAACGTTCATATATCCTAACATTTATTTATTTACATTTCAGCTTCCTGTGAAAATCGTTATTATTAAATTATTATATCCCAATGAAACAGATTATTTTTATCTGTTATTATTATCCCAATGAAACAGATGGCAAAAGTACCGCTGCTCATGCAAAACTGCTGGCACATGAAGATGTGACCCATCTATTCCAGACTATGACAGACAGATTGATGAAGTAAGTTAATATCAGGATGTGCCGTAAAAACGTGTTAGTTTGACAGATTATACAGAATGAGTTAGGTCTTTTTATCTTGTCCTCTCTTTAGGTTGTACTGGTATTTCCTGGTCCAAGCGCAGTTTCGCTGAAGGATGGGCTTCAGTATCTGACTCGGTATAATCAGAACAAGGTGTTTCCTGGACCAGATGTTAAACGTCCAAGATTAGATACAGACACGGGTGACAAAGATAAAGACAGGAAGGCTGCTGAAGAAAATATTAGTTATTTGAAGAAAGTTGTATTTATTGACAGCACATGGAATCAGACAAACAAAATCATATCAGATGACGTCTTCAAGGTAATAAAGTTCAGTGGATGAAAGATTAATATCTGTATATGTGTGTGTGTGTGTGTATATATATATATATATATATATATATATATATATATATATATATATATATATATTAGTATGTATATACATACACACATAGGCTGCGTTCACACTACGTATATTTCAGTCAGTATTGCAACCAAAACCAGGAGTGGATTAAAAACACAGAAAGGCTCTGTTCACACAATGGTGAAATTGAGTGGATGGCCGCCATATAACAGTAAATAACGGCCATTATTTCAATATAACAGCCGTTGTTTTAAAATAACAGCAAATATTTGCCATTAAATGGCGGCCATCCACTCAATTTCAACATTGTGTGAACAGAGCCTTTCTGTGTTTTTAATCCACTCCTGGTTTTGGTTGCAATATGAGGACCACAATACTGACTGAAATATACGTAGTGTGAACCCAGCCTTATACTGTATAGGGAATAAAATTGATCCCTTTTTGACATGCATAAAAAACATGGTTGACCACGTTTTTCTGTACATTAAAATCAAAATGCAGTCTGACCCTAGCCTAAATATACTGAAACAGGGGAACTGCTGGAAAAAAGCAGTGTAAACCAAGCCACAGTGTTCATTCCAGAGAAAGTTATTAGGGAAATGCAGTATAAAATTTCTAATGGTAATTTAACCAACCGCTTAAACTGCTTGCCCACCATCTCCCCCATTATGGTCAGCCCCATTATGTTTTGTACCGACCATTTTACACAATGTTGCATGATCACTGTCACTAATAGGTTCAGATCTACTGCAGTATGTTATTGTGTGAAGAGGTTACATGCCATACACAGTCCCCTAGCATTCTATTTCTTGTACTGTTACCAGTTTACAAGCTGATTTTGGTTGGTGTTCACTAGCGTATAGTCAAAACATATCTGCCGTTTAAAAAGGTTTTTTCAAAAAACTGCATTATTTTCTCAGATTGAACCTTTAGAGTCGGGATAAGGAGGCTTTAGTGCTTTCAGTGCTGTTATTGAGCTTCTGAGAGTTCCCTCATTAGTGCACATCTATCTTATTCTAATCCATTTAGGGGGTGTGACCAGAGCTAGGCAGTTTTCCAGCTGTGCAGTTCCTTCCTCTTTCACTTGCCTGGCCAATCACAGCAATTAGTTTGCTCTGCTGTGCCTTGACATGATGCTGTTGGAAGCGCACTAGACTGAACAGGCTGCACTTTGCTGGGGTATGATCGGAAAAATCTGGCTTGCAGGCTTGAGTCGTCAGACGGTTAAAGAGGTTATTCAATATTAGAAAAAGCACACTCATTTTCTTGCAAAAACAGCACTACATCTGTCCCCAGATTGTGTGTGGTATTGCAGTTCTATTCACTGCAGTGGAACTGTGCTGCAAAATCACACCCAAACTGAGCACAAGAGTGGTGCTGTTTCTGGAAGAAATTGGCCATGTTATTGTTAGTCTGGATAACCCCTTTAAAGGGGCACTCTAGAATCATGCATTTTTAATATTATGCTGGCATCAAAGTGAAAAATAAATGTCACTCATACCTCTGCCCACTACAGCTCACATTTCAGTGACTTGATCCCCTGCTGGTCACCTCTCAACTACTCAATCGCTACTTCTGAGACGAGCCATTTCAGCAGAACCCCACCCCCCTTATCCAAATACTGCTCTCATGTCCCCATATTCTGCTTATTTCTCTATCTTCTGATCCAGAATTACTTTGACATACAGTTGTCATTCAGAAGAGAAGCCGGGGAGCAGGGGAGACAGCGTACACTGACATCCTGGCAAGGAAAGAAGACAGGGGAATGCCCCTGCCTCCAGTGTCATGTTGCCTTGTTATACAGCCCTATCCAGACAGTGGGGAGGGCCCCAGTGACTAAAAAGGCTCACCCTGACCAGGGCATCACTATGAGGTTCCATGTTCAGGGAGGGCCTAGCTAAGCTATGCCACATAGAGAGCAGACAGGTCAGTGACTTCAGCACCCACCTCTGTCAGGGCTGTGGAGTCGGAACTAGTTTTGGCTGGAGTCGGAGTCGGAAAAAATGTTCAGACTCCAGATTTTAAAAAAATCTTAGAACAATTTAAAATTGAGTTTTGATAAGAATTTTATAAGTTTTGCTTATCGATATATATTATGAGCAACATTCTAATAGGACACTGGACCTATTAGATAAGGGTGGTCGGGGAAAAGTTGTCAGTCACTGGCAGTTTGTTTCTAAGCTGGAATAGGCCATTGTGTGGGGGGAGATCTGTGCTGTTCTCTTGCTGGATGACTGTATATGAGCAGCAGTGTAATATGAAGATATCCTGTGTAATATAGAGGAGGAGGAGAAGAGTAACCGCTGTCCTCAGTGTGGTGTTTTTTTCAGTGTTCTATGGCTGCAGCAGGCTGTATGTGTGTGCTTTGGCTGCAGCAGGCTGTGTATGTGTGCTTTGGCTGCAGCAGGCTGTGTGTGTGTGTGTGTGTGTGCTATGATGTGTCCCCACACCCACAGGGACCCCTCTATGTGTATGTCACTATGTGTAACTTCTCTATATCACTGTGTGACCCCCTGTATATCACTATGGCTGACCTCTATATCACAGGGATCTGGCAGTGTTTCTGTTTGTATGGTGAATATTTAGTTAAAAACATAGAAGACTGTCAGCAGGAAAAGACCACCTGCTCCTTCTAGTCTAGTTGTGAGTTGTTCAGGACATGAAGGCTGGAGACTGGCTGCATCCACTGCACACACAGGAGAAGCTGCTTTATATCTTTCCTTATTCACTCAGAAGTCGCCCCAGGATCATGCAGGACATTAGGGAGAAGCTGCTGAGCCAGTGTGATAAATAACTCCCCTGGTATATGACCGGCCATTTATGAAGGAGCGAGAGTCTGAGTCGGTCCTAATAAAATTCAGGATTCTGAGTTGGAGTCGGAGCTGCCGCTTGCCAACTCCACAGCCCTGGTGACAGTGCCAGAGAATAAGAGAAAGAGGTAGAATTGGCTATGGAAGTTGAGTAGACCTATTTAGCAGTAGCCAAGGAAAGTTTATTAAAGTTATATAAAATTGGAGAATCCCTTTAAGCTTTATTCACTTCAATGCAACCAAGTTGCAAACCCCACCCAAACTGAAGACAAGAGTAGTCTCTGGACGAAAGTGGCTATGTTTTTCTGATGCTGGATAACCCCTTTAAAGAGGTCCTTTACCACTACTTACCTGTTTGTTTCAGTAAAGAATTCTGTTCTGTGTTTTGCCTTTAATCTTACTGGCAATAATCTTGAGGAAAAAAAGTATTCCTGGACGAATTCCCCGGCACTGCCAAAAACTCTTTCACAACTATCACAAAAATTAAAAAAGCTGATTTATTCGTAAAAAAACAATATAAAATCATGCATAAAAACGTCAATAACACGTTTCTGGAGTTATAACTCCCTTCATCAGATTGTATAAGTACAGTGTGTCAAACAACCAGTTTAAAAGTACTCAAAAAGGGCACCAGGACCGCCTAGTGAGCGAAGCTGGGCTGGTAAACAGTGTAAACAGTCATGACAGCATATACATGTGCAGGAAATGTAAGTACAAAACTAGGGGCATAACAACATAGTACATAGGCTGCTCTGTGGGATAAGTACATGAGAGACATTAGGAGACATGTAATACAGTGTAACAGCTTTCAGTAATGTAGTGATCCTGCACACCGTATGCCCCCTACATCCGACTCTCTCAGCTTTAATTAGGTAGTCACAGGAATGGCACCACTCAAAGTTATAAGACAAGATGTTCCAGAATTGTTGTTTCATGGGTTGTGTAAGTAGTCTCTAAAACAGATTTTAGACAGCTCTTAACCCCTTAAGCACCCATGACGTACCAGTGCGCCAGTAAGTCCGGAGGCTCTATGAAGCCAGCTTAGAAGCTTAGCTCACTTCATAGAGAGTGAGAACCGGCTGCTATCACTGTCCAATTGTGTGACTGCGGGTGTCCTGTTAATTTTAACTGACTTCTGGAGGTCTCTCACCTACCTCCATGCAGTCAGCTTGACGATCTTCACATAGTCTGCCACAGGCAATCTCTATGTGAAGATCACAGATAACACAAATCAATGCTATGCTATGTCATAGCATTGGTTAGTGTTGGGAATGTTTTAGTCTTCTGACTTAAAAAGTGTAAAATCAAAAGACCAATTTCTCTTTTTATATATAAAACACATAAAAACAAACATATTATATTATATTTTGTAGTGTGCATATTTATCCAACACAAAAAATAAGGAAAATGAATAAGGAAAATGAAAGTACTATGGCTCTTAGAAGGCCTGGAGGAAAAAATATAATCACAAAAATTTAAAATTGGCCTGGTCTGGCTCCTATTTAAAAACTAAAGGGTTGTCTTCATGAAACAGCTCTACAGATCAGTAATCTTTATATGTCTCAGCATGTGCTGTACGGTATGTTATAAAATTAGTGGCACCACTGCAATTAGTGGCACCACCCTGCCTCCCCCCCCTCCCCCACAAACACACACACACACACCACCTTTGTTAACTTCGCTGTGCAACACTTTGCAACCCATAACTGGTCATAATGGGGGTCAGTATCTAAACTTACATTTTCTGTGGCACTTTTTTTCTAAATAGTAGCGCAACTCTGCTGCCATTTGGACATTAAAGGGGAACGCTGGGGTTCAGGGTAACATAATGAATCTATACTTACCATGGCCCTGAAGTGCAGCGTCACCAGCTTACTGACCGCTTACTGACTCCAGTTCTCTGAACCCACTTGGTCAGTAACTGCAGTGATGTCCCGCCTCAGTCACTGACTTGCTGAGCGGGCATTTCTCAGAGGGGACATGATGTTGCGGGAGGTTAGTAGGGTCCGTTAGAGGTAATGTTGGGCTGCGGGGGGATGGGCACAAGTAAGTATAGATTCTTTATCATGTTCCCTCCACCCCTTGCTGGCCCAGGATTTTTCGGTTCCCCTGGAGTTCTGCTTTAAATACCGTTGTGGTATTTGTGAAGGCTTATATGAAAGCAGGCCTAAAACTTGTTAAGTTCTGTACTTGCTTTCTGATCAATCACCTTTTATTGCTTGAAACCCAGAGCAACATTTTTGCATTCTTAATCTAGATTGCATGTTTCAAAGGGAAAGCAGCTGAAATGAACAATCGGTGAACCTGACAAAAGCGAGAGGCGACAGCCATAGTGTTGGATAGAGGAATGTGAAAATGTGTTTGTTTTCTTTACATGCAGTTATGTTGCTTTATTTGCCACGAACTACAAGACTTTGATTTACATACAGTGATGAGATTGAGGATGATGGTTAGCTCTGTATTGAAAGTATACAAATATAAAATCATGAAAAGGAGAACGGTACTGCAATATTCATCACAAGCGACAATGATTTATTTTCACAACCTGCCCCGCACATGTAAAAACAGGGGATTGATTTAACATCTGCTATTTACCATTGTTTTTGCTTACCCAGCAGTGTTTAATTTTTCTTGGGCTGTGACACTGTATGCATATTACCATAAAAGAATGTGCCATGCCATGTTTAGTTGAGACAGTAATCGATAAATTGTGGTGCCAAGGGTTGCTTTTCTCAGCTTTCCTGGTTGTTTGAACACTTGCTGGGTTGTTTCCATAACTTCCATAGAGGTGAATGGAGAAAGCCTGGTAAGTGAGTGGCCACTTCTTCCTTTACTTTCCACATAGTTGCATTGGTGAGTGGATATCTGACCAGGCAGATTAGGGGTTGGAGTAACCACAGCTATCAGACATTTGTACTATAGATGCCTAAATTCAAAATACCTTTTTAATCTCATTGAGCTAATAAAATGTAAATGCACTGTGGTACCAAAGAGCTTTTAGCATATTTAAAGCAAATGTACCACTAGGTACATCGACATGGGCATTTACATTAAAACCGCATTCACGGTTCTGCACGGAACACAGACGTGGAATTCCTGTAACAGAGTCTCTGCGGTCCGGGCAGCATCTGTGATAGGATGGTCGGAGTGGGGGAACTGTATGAATATGCGCTGTGTGGCTGTCTCATTACAGCGAGATGCATATTCATACTGTTCCTACTCTCCCAGCATCATATCTCAGATGCTGCACAGGAACATGTGAATGTGGCCTAACAGACCGTCGCAGGGATGCCGGTAGCACAGTGCTTTTTTAGAACTGCCACCTGGTTCCGGCCAGGCATGAAGCACTGGGGGTGGGCCCATCCGCTCCCAGTGTGACTATCTCCTCACCCCTCTGTAATACAGCTGCATTGATTCTAATCGAGCCACCTCACAGAGAGCAGGGGGTTCCATTACACTGGGGGCGGGCTCGCAACTGTGCGTGGGAACTGGGCGGTGGTTAAAAAAATGAACTGCGCCCCTGACATCTGCATGCAAAAGCCGGTCTGTTAATGTAAAAAGCCCATAGCAATGTACCTAGCAGTGCATTCGCTCTAAAGCTTAGGCTGGGTTTACGCTGCATTTTTTGCAATCTGTTTAATGTATCCGTTATTAAATGTTTACTTTTAGTGTACACAAAAACCTGGTCAAGCAAGTGGTCAAAAAAAACACATCCAATTTTTTTTTTTTTTCTATATTGGCAGTCAATGGAAAAACGGATCGCACACAATTGCATCCATTTTCTCATTAAGACATACATCAAATGTGTCATTCTTTTTTTTAATGTTTATATAGTGGTGGTCAAGTTAAATAATAAGCTGTCATTTTTTCTTTTTTTTTTTCTTGGCCATATTAGGATTGGTGAGTGTTGAAATGAGAAAACGAAAAACATGCTTTTGGCTACATCAGAAAGGATCACCTGACACTTACCTTTCAACAATAGAAGCTATTTACTACTTTATGCTGGACTTCCACACACAACTCTTAGAAAAGGACTACAGTGGTGAATACGACATTCTCCTCTTTTTCTTCTCTTTTATGTCCAAACTCATCAGAGATGCCAAGCAGGCTGCTGGAAAGTTGTAGCAGTTTATAGGCAAGTCACTTAAGACATGAGGGGTCATATTGTGTCCAAGTTATATATAGAAGTATTGTTTTCATAATTTAAAAGGGGTGTGGAGAATTGGAGTGATTACCAAGATAAATCCTAAGATTTTTCTATGAACAATAAAACCATGCTTTTTATTCTTTAGCTTTTTGTATGTTTGGTTTCTAGGTCTTGGTTTACTTCAATTGCTCTCAAATGTTATTTACTTGACACTTTCATGAAACATTCAGTTCAGCAGTATCTGGATGACATATTGATGCATCATATCTTTGTGTATACTGCAATAGAGTGAATTTAAAGCGAATCTGTGAGCATCACTAAGGGTCTGAAGCTGGCAGCATCAAGGTTAATAAATCATTTCATGTCATACTTTTTATACATGCGTTGGTGTTTTTTCTTCCTGCCAAAAAGTGCTTTCATTCACTGCTGAATAGTGTCAAGGAGGAGTGTCCTAAGGTCCCCTGGACAAAGGAGTGCGGGGACTTTCTACTGTGTCCCTGCCCTTCTGCATACTGACCTTTATTCAGGGCTTTGGCCAAATCACAGAGCCAAGCACAAATCTTGGACCCAAGCTGTGCTATGCACACAGTGGTTTGATTCACCAGGCCCATGTTTCTAGAATGACAGTTTGCTTCCAACTTCAGCTCCTAGATCGGGGTGTCTGATTCACTTAAGGGGATTTTCCAAAATTTTTCTGCTGGCTGAAACTTGCCTAAAAACTTTGCTCACAATTAAAGGGGTTATCCAGCACTACAAAAACATGGCCACATTTTCCCCTCTCTTGTCTCCAGTTTCAAACTCGGTTCCATTGAAGTAAATGGAGCTAAATTGCAAACCGCACCTGAACTGGAGACAAGAGAGGGGGAAAAGTGGCCTTGGTTTTATAGCGCTGAATAACCCCTTTAATACTACCACACTGGTGTATCTTACGAGTCTTTCTTCAATTATGCCATTTATATTGCTCACATAAAGTCAGATTTCCTGTGTTTATGGCATGTCACATCACCAAAGCAGGCTTAGCTGGTCCATACATTTATTTCTTTCTATTTTAGATTTATCATTTTTAGAAAATCTGGGAAAACCCTGCCTTTTATTTAGGAGTCTGAAATTGGAAAAAACATAGAACCCAATGATTGTTGTAAATTTCTAAGAAGAATGTCCAGCTCTGCTATTATTATGATGTTCTTGACATTAGTCCAGTAGTATGTGATACATTGTCAAAATCCTTCCTGAACATTTTAAATTGCTTTAAGAGATGGGGCAGGAGGGGGAACCATGCAGTACATTTGGTGGATGAGTTCCCAAATAGGAATAGTTTTGCATTAGGTTGTATGGCCTCATCTCTGTTATGTAGCAGATATATATATATATATATATATATATATATATATATATATACACCCCTCCCCCCTCCCTCTTCCCAAATCTCACTGGTGGTCCCCGGCCCCCTGCGCTGAACGGCTGGCCACCGGGACTCCTTACCAGCACCCGCCCCACCTGATGATGCCACGCAACCGCAGCAGGTTCCCCCCTGCAGACTGACCACCTGCTTCCCCTGTACCGCTGTCCCCTGCCTCCAGCGCTGACCATCAGCCGCCGGGACTCCTCACGCCAGGTGATGCCGCCCGACATGATGCCGATCAGCCAGCTCCCCAGGACAGGTGAGATCACCCCCCCGCCGCCGAACTAAAACTCCCACCATGTCAGAGGCTGGCTGGCAGATTTTAGCCTGGGGGGCAAGCACACGGCACTGGCCCTTGACTGGCAGGCTAGCGGCCCATCCACCACCCTGGCCCTTACCTGGTATTACCCTCCCCAAATAAGTGCGGGAAAGGAAGATTACACATGCGCCACAGAATTATAGTATTGTGGCCAGTGTTCCCAGCCACGAAAAGCCCTTGTGATATACATCTATTGGATTAAAGGGAACCTAGCTCCAGGTGCACAGCATAGTACCTTAGGATGCCTTTAAACAGAGAGATTTATCTGACCGATGTTTGAAGCCAAAGCCAGGAACAGACTATAAGCAGAGAACAGGTAATAAAGGAAAAACTGAGATTTCTCCTCTTTTCAACTTCATTCCTGGCTTTGGCTTCAAAAATCTGTCAGCTAAATCTGTCTGTGTGAATGCACCCTTAAGGTACCATGCTGTGTACCCGGTGACCCTGTTATCAGTGCTGTAATGCCCTTTTGGTTCTCTTATCATGTTAAAACCATCAGCCCTGAATCTCTGCAGCACCAGCTGTTATCAGAGGATGTACTACAACTCCCAGCATATCCTGAGGGCTGCAGACTGAAAGTAAATGCTGGGAGTTGTAGTGTTTGCAGCTGTTGTACTTGGAGGATTCCTGGTGTATTGTATACTGGAGGCTTTGTGAGAGATCAGTATACAGAGTTCTGTGGGGGATCAGTGTGTGGATGTGACCCCAGAACAGAACTAATAGGGGATAGAAGAAATATACCGTTACTGACCAAATCCAATACACCAGTATATAAGAAACATATATTGTCACTGTGACCACAACCATTACCACCCCATACTAACTAATACCACCACACCATAACTGAGATCCAGTATAACAAGACCAATAATACCAGTATAAAAGAAACAAATATCACAACCCCTTCACCACCATCGCCATTACTAACTAACATCCACTGTACAAATACCAGGATCATCCCCATAGAAGGTTCTCATTATTAAAATGTGTCTGCTGGTTGTGATCTCATGTGTAATCAAAGATACATAATGAACTGCTAGATAGCTATTTCCTACTGGATATCTATCTATCTATCTATCTATCTATCTCCTATCTATCTATCTCCTATCTATCTATCTATCTCCTATCTATCTATCTATCTATCTATCTATCTATCTATCTCCTATCTATCTATCTATCTATCTATCTATCTATCTATCTATCTATCTATCCATCTCCTATCTATCTATCCATCTCCTATCTATCTATCCATCTCCTATCTATCTATCTATCTATCTATCTATCTATCTATCTATCTATCTCCTATCTATCTATCTCCTATCTATCTATCTATCTATCTATCTATCTATCTATCTATCTCCTATCTATCTATCTCCTATCTATCTATCTATCTATCTATCTATCTATCTATCTATCCATCTCCTTTCTATCTATCCATCTCCTATCTATCTATCCATCTCCTATCTATCTATCTATCTATCTATCTATCTATCTATCTATCTATCTATCTCCTATCTATCTATCTATCTATCTCCTATCTATCTATCTATCTATCTATCTATCTCCTATCTATCTCCTATCTATCTCCTATCTATCTATCGCCTATCTATCTCCTATCTATCTATCTATCTATCTATCCATCTCCTATCTATCTATCTATCTATCTATCTATCTATCTATCTATCTATCTATCTCCTATCTATCTCCTATCTATCTATCTATCTATCTATCTATCTATCTATCTATCTCCTACCTATCTATCTCCTATCTATCTATCTATCTATCTATCTATCTCCTATCTATCTATCTATCTATCTATCTATCTATCTATCCATCTCCTATCTATCTATCTATCTATCTATCTATCTCCTATCTATCTATCTATCTCCTATCTATCTATCTCCTATCTACCTATCTCCTATCTATCTATCTCCTATCTATCTATCTCCTATCTATCTATCTCCTATATATCTATCTATCTCCTATCTATCTCCTATCTATCTCCTATCTATCTCCTATCTATCTCCTATCTATCTCCTATCTATCTCCTATCTATCTCCTATCTATCTCCGGTATAAGAACACTGACAATAGAACACAGTTGTCAAACTCCGTCCCTCCAGTTGTTACAACACTACAAATCCCATCATGACTGGACAGATAAACCATAACGGGAATTGTAGTTTTGCAACATCTGGAGGGACATAGTTTGACACCCCTGATAAGTTATAAGACCTTATAAGTTATTATAGTGCAGTTACATTCAGTGACTCACAGTAGGCGTCTTCTCTGCATGAAGAGACGTCCACTTTTCCTTTTCTTCTCCATCTGGCTCCGGCCATCATGAAGGCTTCTCTGGCCATGACTCCTCTCCACGGGATCTGTCAGACAGACATTTTAGGCTTCTTGCTCCAGCAACATCCTCATCAATACATCCCTCCATATAGAATAGCCCCCCGCTGCACATCTCTCCATATAGAATAGCCCCCCCCCCCCCCGCTGCACATCTCTCCATAAAGAAAAGCCCACCTGTGCATCCCCCATATAGGATAGCCCCCCCCCTGTGCATCCCCCCATTTAGAATAGCCCCCCCCTGTGCATCTCCCCATATAGAATAGCCCCCCCTGTGCATCCCCCCATATAGAATAGCCCCCTTGTGCAACCCCCCTGGTAGAATAGCCCCCTGTGCATCCCCCCTCATAGAATAGCCCCCTGTGCATCCCCCTTCATAGAATAGCCCCCCTGTGCGTTCTCCTTTATAGAATAGCTCCCCCTGTGCATCCCCCTCATAGAATAGCTCCCCCTGTGCATCCCCCCCCCTCATAGAATAGCTCCCCCTGTGCATCCCCCCCTCATAGAATAGCCCCCCTGTGCATCCCCCCATATAGAATAGCTCCCCCTGTGCATCCCCCCTCATAGAATAGCCCCCTGTGCATTCCCCTTCATAGAATAGCCCCCCTGTGCATCCCCCATATAGAATAGCCCCCCTGTGCATTCTCCCTTATAGAATAGCCCCCCTGTGCATCCCCCCTTATAGAATAGCCCCCCCCCCGTGCATCCCCCCAATATAGAATAGCCCCCCTGTGCATCCCCCCATATAGAATAGCCCCCCTGTGCATTCTCCCTTATAGAATAGCCCCCCTGTGCATCCCCCCTTATAGAATAGCCCCCCCCCGTGCATCCCCCCAATATAGAATAGCTCCCCCTGTGCATCCCCCCATATAGAATAGCCCCCTGTGCATTCCCCCAATATAGAATAACCCCCCCCTGTGCATCCTCCCATATAGAATAGCCCCCATGCACCCCCCCCATATAGAATAGCCCCCTGTGCATCCCCCTTCATAGAATAGCCCCCCTGTGCATTCTCCTTTATAGAATAGCCCCCCCTGTGCATCCCCCTTATAGAATAGCTCCCCCTGTGCATCCCCCTTATAGAATAGCTCCCCCTGTGCATCCCCCCCTCATAGAATAGCTCCCCCTGTGCATCCCCCCCTCATAGAATAGCCCCCTGTGCATCCCCCCCTCATAGAATAGCCCCCTGTGCATCCCCCTTCATAGAATAGCCCCCCTGTGCATCCCCCCCTCATAGAATAGCCCCCCTGTGCACCCCCCCTTATAGAATAGCTCCTCCTGTGCATCCCCCCCTCATAGAATAGCCCCCTGTGCATCCCCCCCTAATAGAATACCCCCCCCTGTGCATTCTCCTTTATAGAATAGCCCCCCTGTGCATCCCCCTAATAGAATATCCCCCTGTGCATCCCCTCTCATAGAATAGCCCCCCATGCACCCCCCCATATAGAATAGCCTCCTTGTCCATCCCCCCTCATAGAATAGCCCCCTGTGCATCCCCCTTCATAGAATAGCCCCCCTGTGCATCCCCCTTCATAGAATAGCCCCCCTGTGCATCCCCCCCATATAGAATAGCCCCCCTGTGCATTCTCCCTTATAGAATAGCCCCCCTGTGCATCCCCCCTTATAGAATAGCTCCCCTGTGCATCCCCCCTCATAGAATAGCCCCCTGTGCATTCCCCCAATATAGAATAACCTCCCTGTGCATCCTCCCATATAGAATAGCCCCCATGCACCCCCCCATATAGAATAGCCCCCATGCACCCCCCCATATAGAATAGCCCCCTGTGCATCCCCCCTCATAGAATAGCCCCCCTGTGCATCCCCCCAGTATAGAATAGCCCCCCTGTGCATCCCCCCTCATAGAATAGCCCCCCTGCGCATCCCCCTTCATAGAATAGCCCCCCTGTGCATCCCCCCAATATAGAATAGCCCCCCTGCGCATCCTCCCATATAGAATAGCCCCCCTGTGCATCCCCCCAATATAGAATAGCCCCCCTGTGCATCCCCCCAATATAGAATAGCCCCCCTGTGCATCCCCCCTCATAGAATAGCCCCCCTGCGCATCCCCCTTCATAGAATAGCCCCCCTGCGCATCCCCCCTCATAGAATAGCCCCCCTGTGCATCCCCCCAATATAGAATAGCCCCCCTGCGCATCCTCCCATATAGAATAGCCCCCCTGTGCATCCCCCCAATATAGAATAGCCCCCCTGCGCATCCCCCCAATATAGAATAGCCCCCCTGTGCATCCCCCCTCATAGAATAGCCCCCCTGCGCATCCCCCTTTATAGAATAGCCCCCCTGTGCATCCCCCCAATATAGAATAGCCCCCCTGCGCATCCTCCCATATAGAATAGCCCCCCTGTGCATCCCCCCCTCATAGAATAGCCCCCCTGCGCATCCCCCTTCATAGACTAGCCCCCCTGTGCATCCCCCCAATATAGAATAGCCCCCCTGCGCATCCCCCCAATATAGAATAGCCACCTTGTGCATCCCCCCTCATAGAATAGCCCCCACCCCCCCGGTGTGGCCACATGTTAATGGATTTAAAAAAAAAGAAAAACAACTCACCTTTCCTCGGGCCGGATCTTCAGTGTGCAGCAGCTTCCCCCTGCTGCTGCAGCGCGGCGGCTCCTCTCCTCTCCCTTTCCTATCAGGTCCTCAGCGGCGCGTCAGGGAAGTGACGTCACCGCTGGGGACCTGATGTAGGTGCCTGCAGACGTGCCTGCGTACAGCACGTCTGCGGCTCCTGGGGGGAGCAGGCGGCCCGGAAGAGACTGAGGGAATAGCGCGGCGGCCGGCCGCGCTATTCTTTCAGTCTCAACTACTGCAGAGAGTCGGCCGCGGGTCGCGGCCCACTCATTGGTGGGGAAGACCGGCCCGGGGGGCACATGCCCTCCTGCCCCCCGGCCCAGCCCGCCCCTGCACCATGTCCTGCTGACAGGTCATGATGGGAGTTGTACTTCTGCAGCCTGTGGCCATCCAGTTTGCAGAAATACATCTCCCATCATGTCCTATTTTTTCTTCTGATCAGGAAATCCTGAAGATAAAAACGGATTACTGTCAGGAAATCCTGATACTTTCCTGATGACGTTTGAGGTCTCCTGATCAGGATTTCCTGACAGTAAAAACTGACACGGACGTGTGAATGGGGACTAAATCTACTTGCTTAGCCTGACAAGAAAAGAATGCACCCTGAAATGGAAAGGACTAATCAAGATATCAGTTGGCTTCCAAAAAAAAAAAATGGTCATTTCATGGATGTTTATTTTGCTTAGTTGTGTTGTGTTATTATATATGTTGTGGCTGGTATTCCAGGTAAAGATTGTGTGTCTTTTACAAGATAATTACAAGCATATGTATTGTTTGGAAAATATCACATAATTACTTGGTCTCAAAGGTTGACAGGAAGAAAAATGAGTGTCTTTGAATGTTACATGTAAGCTTTGTGAGACTTATCAGTCTTACCTGAGAAGTCTCCATTAATATCAAATGACATGTCTGGCCTTAAAAGCATCACTTCTACTGGACATTTGTAAAAATAGTCCTTACTTTCTATTTACTATATTCCTTCTAAATCCATGTCTGGCTTTGGCTCAAAAAACTGGAAGAAAAACTCCCACAAAACGCTGTGTGTGAAACCACCCTAGGTAATCCTTAAAGCCTATCTATCCTGGTTTTGAAACTACCAAAAATCCATTTGTTTTGGGGGGGTTTGTTCTGGTTTGTGTTTCTGTATTTCCTGATTGAGCAGATGTACTCAGTACTACAGGTTCCAGAATGCAATGCTTTCCCTCAGCTGTTCCATCACAGTCCTCCACCCTGCCTATTCCCGCCCAAAGCTGTTGCAGAACATCTAGGCTGTGTTCACACATTGCAGTTTCATTGTGTTACTGAATTATTTGCAGTACTTTATCATTTCATTGTGGTCCCACCCGCACTCTCTACCTGTAACACCACACAGCACACTGTATTCTCTACCTGTAACACCACACAGCACACTGTATTCTCTACCTGCAACACCACACAGCACTGTATTCTCTACCTGTAACACCACACAGCACACTGTATTCTCTACCTGCAACACCACACAGCACACTGTATTCTCTACCTGTAACACCACACAGCACACTGTATTCTCTACCTGTAACACCACACAGCACACTGTATTCTCTACCTGTAACACCACACAGCATGCTGTATTCTCTACCTGTAACACCACACAGCTCGCTGTATTCTCTACCTGTAACACCACACAGCACGCTGTATTCTCTACCTGTAACACCACACAGCACGCTGTATTCTCTACCTGTAACACCACACAGCACGCTGTATTCTCTACCTGTAACACCACACAGCACTGTATTCTCTACCTGTAACACCACACAGCACACTGTATTCTCTACCTGCAACACCACACAGCACACTGTATTCTCTACCTGTAACACCACACAGCACACTGTATTCTCTACCTGTAACACCACACAGCACACTGTATTCTCTACCTGTAACACCACACAGCATGCTGTATTCTCTACCTGTAACACCACACAGCTCGCTGTATTCTCTACCTGTAACACCACACAGCACGCTGTATTCTCTACCTGTAACACCACACAGCACGCTGTATTCTCTACCTGTAACACCACACAGCACGCTGTATTCTCTACCTGTAACACCACACAGCACACTGTATTCTCTACCTGTAACACCACACAGCACACTGTATTCTCTACCTGTAACACCACACAGCACGCTGTATTCTCTACCTGTAACACCACACAGCACGCTGTATTCTCTACCTGTAACACCACACAGCACACTGTATTCTCTACCTGTAACACCACACAGTACACTGTATTCTCTACCTGAAACACCACACAGCACGCTGTATTCTCTACCTGTAATGCTGATATTGGAATAGAGCAAAGAACTTTTTAAAATTTTTTTTTCTTTTCTACACACATATTATGATCAAGCATCTTTTATCTTTGAAGTTGATTCCCACAAAAAGGACTTTATCCGATATTATCTTACATGGGATATACTGTTTATGCCTTGTTTTTTGTGCAGGTGGGATTGGCAGTGTTGACTCTTATCCTCTCTGCTGTTTAGCATTATCTATTTGTGTTACTGCATCATTTTTGTGCAGATGCTGCAGTACTGCATTGACACTCCAACTTGTGTGAACACAGCCCTAATTTCTCTGTAGACTTTTGCACAATCAGCAAAGTTGAAACACCTGCTTCTGGCCAGTCTGAGATGGTGAATCACACCCTGTCCCCTCCCTGCATCATCAGCCTGTGTCTAGCAAACATACAAAATGTGAGGCATGGAAAATTTGTCTCCTAAGGTGGGAGACCAGTAGGAGCAAGAGACAATTTGAATTGGCACAGAGGCCATTTTTTTCACTTCCTGGATTTCTATCGGCTCCCAGTGTGGCAGAACACAGATACAGTAATACATTATATAGACACATCTATATAACTTTTAATAGAAAATAACTTTTCCTTATCCGGAGTTCCCCTTTAATAAATATAGAGAGAGAGAAAGAAAGAGAGAGAGGGATGTGACGTAATGTGGTGATACATATGTTAAATGGTTATCTAGGCTGAAATATCTTTTTATTAGGGAAAATTAAAAAAAAAAAAAAACAGAAACATTTAGCTTCCTCTTTCCCCTCATTGCTGCCAATATCCTAAAACTCCAGTTCCTTCTGTGTGGTGCTTCTGGGATTGGGGATGTGACATCATGGCCCCACTCAGCCAATCAGCAGCAGCCTCAGCCATTGATATCACATGCCCGAACTCTGATGTGCCACGCAGCAGTGACCCAAGCTTTGTGATATTGGCAGTGGAACAATGAACCTGACCCTAATTTCTAAATGTATTTTTATTTGGATAACCAATACAGATTGACATGTCTTGTGCTGACCCCTTACCATGAAGTGCAACACAGTTCTCCCTTACACGGGTGCGTTAGGGAGCAGATGCTCATTGGGGGTGCAAGGAAGGTAAGTATGGCTTTACCCATCTCCCTTCCCATCCACCTGAGCAATATGTGTAAAAATAGGGTACAGGGTAGAAAACCTCTTTAATATTATTTTTGCCTAATTATCATGGCACATCAGAGTTACCTTTTACAATGCATTTACTGATTTCAGAAAATTTAAGTAATAAGCCACAAAGAGTCCAGGACAACCAAACCAAATTATAAGTCACTAAGGGCCAGTGTAGGGTTGGTAAAGTGTTGGAATTTCCCTTTATAGGGGGACTGCTGAAAGGAGGAGGAAGGTGAAAGATTAGGGTGTACTTCTGCTACAACTCCCTTTGCCCCCTTGCATTTGCTGGGGTAAATACCCTAAAGGAAAAGAGTGGGGTAACAAGTCACATACAAGTGACATACTGTATGTAACAAACTCAGCACGGGGATGATTGACATGCAGAAAGACCCATAGTGGCCTGTAAATCCCTCTGACTTAAATGCTGAAATAAAAAAAAAATATATATATATATATATATACCATAATACCTCACATCAAGACAAAATATGGAATAAAAGAAGATTAAAAAGTCCCATCTATCAATTAATGTTGCCAAAGAAAACTACTAAAAACAGCAGGTCACTTAAAAAAAACAATCCCCCTCACAGCTTCTTAGAAAAATAAAAAAAAAACTAAAAGGATCAGAATTTGGTTAGTAAAATTTTTTTTAAAAAGTTTTTTACTTTTTAAAAGCAGTCAAACGTAGTAAAAGTGATGTAAATTGGGTATCACTGTAATCGTCTTGATCCTGAAAATATAGTTAAGGCTTCACAATGTGTCCTTATTTCACCACTCTTAGCAGCTGCTAGAGCAGTGATTGGTTATATTGGAAGTTTTTGGGGGGATACAAATGTAATAGAGTCATGTAGTGCATGACAGTATGCCCCCCTCCAAAAAAAAAACATGTCAGATACTGGTAGTCTGCTGCTAAAGTGAGCAGTATGCAGAATTTACAAAGGTTGCATAAAGATGCATTGTAAATGTATTTCAATGCAAGTCTATGAGACTTCTGGCATATATATCGCTTATTTACTGGGCCTAGCAATCTATTTGAATGAGAGAAAGAGGTCCTGTCTTGCATTACCTCTTAAGGTTCACACCTTGTCCTAGCTTATTCTGACTCCTGATGGATCGTGATCTTGGATTTTACTTTTATTTGCCCTGTGGATTGGTGTCTGGTATATGTTTTCTACTACTTTTTGTTGTAGCAGCACAAACATTTCTTAAATTTATGGTATCAGGGCTACAAGCTGGAGCTTTTTTAGCTTCTATAGTCCCTAAATATAGTCTGAGACTTAGTGCACTAGTTCATGTCCTCATACCACTACAATAAATTTACTCCAACTAAAAAACAATTCTCTGTTTTGTTTATACCTATGGTCCATATGGAATTATATTCCGATAATATTTATAGTAATCTTTGGTGCTTGTCCTGAATGATCTTTGTTTTTCACGTTCGGTGATAGATGCACGCACAATGGCTTACAGATTACACAAAACATGTGGCTGTAGGAAGAGGTTCACATGATGTGCCTGCTTACCTAATACAAAAACATATTTCTCTGAAAATCTTCACATTTACAAACTGGCAAATAAACTAGAACTTTCACCTCCCGAGATTTATCTAAATGCCAATAATTTATCATCTTATGACACATGCGCCTGTTTTGTTTTTGTTACACATCAATAGGTTTCATTTTTAGTAAATAGTTGCTGTCAGCATAGACATGGGATGTTCTCTCACATTCATACTACTGCCTCAGACTAAAGGGTGCATGTGGTATTTGCCTTACTTCCTCTTCTCCATGAATTGTTCTGGACTGGTAATACCTAGAGATGATCAAAAGAAAGAGACAGAAGAATATAGGGTATTGAAAAAAAATCAGTGCACTCCACAATTACAAAACTAGCTTCATTACACCGGCTAGAATGATTAAAAAACTAAATACCCTCTTGACCAATATTTTAGGTACCTCATCAGGCTTCAGGCTTTGAAGTCTGTTCCACTCCATGCCGCTCCTCCCCAGGTACTGGGAAAAGATGGATCCAGTCCTGGGAAACTAGGACATCTTTTATTAGGAACCAGGGAGTGGAACAGACTTCAAATCCCTCAGCCTGATGAGCAGAATGCAGATAGGAACAAAGCAATTTGCTTCATTCCTAATGTAGATTCACTCATCTCTAGCAATAACACTAAGTGTGAGCATAGGTTATTAAAAGCTATGGGCACCTCATAAAGAGTTTAATATTAAAGGGGTTCCACCTAAAAGCTAAAAAATATAATGCTCCCAAACCCAGATGGTCTTACCAAGTCCCCCTGAATATTTTGAGCCATTCCTTATCGTCGTAGCTGCCACCGAGTTATTTCTAAAAGCCAATCAGTCTCCAAGATGGCGGCGGCTAGGAAACTACATTTCCCATCATGCATCTCCCTGATTGAGCCATTTGTGTACTCGCCCCTTTAGCTTTCTTTCCTGCCCACTGCTGTCATTACCTTAGCACAGTAAACACAGGACTGTTTTTTTCAGTGATTTCACATCACATCACCCCAGTATGTATTCCATACTAGCTAGTGATGTAGTAGTGCTGAGACACGCATGGTGTAGCAGAGCTGACGTGCACATGGTGTAGCTATGTGCTGCATAACAGACATCTATTTATTGGAGCTGGGGGTGTAGTGTAGGTTTAGATTTCTGCATGCTGACTGAGATTGAAAACATTATAGTTCCATCTAGACTCTAAGAACATCCATAACACTTACAATATACAGAGCTGTAACACAAAGACAGGTACATTTGCCTGCATTCACTGACAGCAAGCAGAGAGAGAACTATATTCATGTTACAGAAACCTAGGCTCAGGGACACATGGAAGCAGCGTTTTCACTAGTGAATAGGTTCATGATGCAGATGATGTCTCCTGGGGGCTGGATTACCAAGTCAATAGACAGCTAACCTGGCCCCCAGAGAGAAGATCACATATCCTGTGTCTAGAAAGAAAGGGGGGAAAGGGAGCAGTGTGTTGTCAGAGAGGACACGGAGAAAATTATTTTAGACATCCAGAGCAGGTCTGGACGTCTAAGTATGTGAGAGAAATACAGGGAAAGGCTATGTTCACACTCCGTAAAACTACGGCCGTAGTTCTACGGACGCTTGCTTCACTGTGGGCTATCAGAAGCTCTGATGCGGGCGAGCGCTGATGCGTACGTAAGTACCGGCCGCGATGATCCGGGCAGAGACCGGCCGTTCCGTGACCCGGCCGGGGTCACGGAACGACCGGGCTGATACGCAGTGTAAACATAGCCAAAAGGTGCAAGAGAGGTTATACAGGTATATTTGACAAAGGGTGGTATTTGGAAGAGGGATCGTTTAGAATATTGTTTTTGTTACCCGGATAACCCCTTTAAATCTTGCTTATTACTTGGAAATTATTTTTTATAGTTCTTTGCATTGCCTTTTTCCAACATGTAGTGTAGCTTAGCTGCTGTCTCCTTCATAATGTGAAAATACCTTTAGAGGAGCAGTGTGACACGCAGTCTCCATTGTTCTCTCTTCTCCTGAATGAACTTCTAACATGATTTTTGACCAAAAACACTGTTCAGGAGAGGAGGGATAAAGGCTGGAGACTGATGTATCTATAGCCTACCTAGGACTTTTTCTTTTTCCTACCAAGCTTTTAATGCCCCTCCTGTTGGAACTAAGCTCAATATCTGGGCTATATCTGCCCTCTCCACTGGCAACATTGTTTTACCCCTACATCTGAAGATAGCCTTAAAATCACTTTAGCTGATGCAGCGTGCCAGGGTACTTGGAAGAGAGTGAGGGGAATGAGGAGAGGATGATGGTGAGAGTAGTCTCTCCTGAGTGTGGCGCTGAGTTCCTCAGTGAGGGGACGCACCGAGGGCTGCAGAGTGAGGGTGTGCTCTACCTGCAGGATAGCTGGAACTTGTCACGGTCACAGGTGGGCACGAGGGCTTCTGCAGGTGCAGGGGGACTCTCTGGCGCTTCCCTGAGTTCTCTCTCTCTTCTGTGGGCTACTGCAGAGGTTCCTGTAGGGGGGCTGCACCTGTGTGTAAGGTGGTCAATGATGTGGACCTGTAGTTCCCCCTGGGGCCAACCCCAAATACTGCTGTCCGGTACAATGGCCCTTGATGGTAGTGTGGTGCAGATAATCAGGACAACAGGGAGACAAGGAGGGAGGCAGTGCAACAATAACTCCTTTACTGATGGACTTGCAGGTGTTATACAGTCTTTTGGCATACAGCAGTGAATACTGGCAGCTTTGACTGGGTTACTGCGCTTATGGAGAGTCTGGTGGTGTGTGGAGAGGTGATCTGCCTCAGATGCTGGTCTGTCAGTACGTGTGGGACGCTGGTGGGCACTGTGATCCTGTGGACCTCTCCCCCAATGGTGCCTGAGTCTGCATTCCCTCCCTGTCTACTAGGGAGCTTCCTGCTTAGGTTACTGGGCCGGGCCTTAGGCCACAACTTTTGGGTCCCAGATGTATCCAGGGGTCCTAGTCAAGCTTACCCCCTGAATTTCAGGAAGATGGGTGCAGAGGCCTACGTTATCTCTGCTACCTTTTACAGCCAAGTCCGTCCACTTAGGGTGTCGGCCGTTAGGATTCCCACTGACTGTAAGTGTGCTAGCCCTTTCCTGAGGGGGCACCTGACAAACTGTCTCTCAAAGTCTCTCTTTTCCTCTCACCTCCAGCTGTTTCCTTAGGCTGATCTGTTCCCCTCAGCAGCTTTGCTCTGTGGTGATGGTGTCTCATGAGGTGATGTTGTTCCCTCAGCAGCTAGTCACTTGTCTCAGCTAAACACTGCAACTGCCAACCTTATATAGGGGGCCTATTTGCATACTCTGCCCACCCTCTAGCACTTTCTAAGCTTACAACACTACCTAGAGCAGTTCCCACTAAGGTCAGTAGGTGTCGCTGTTTTGTGTGGTGTGCAGTGTAAAGCATGTAACCCATTCTCTGCCTGCCAGTTACACTGGTACAGAGAAATACACAAAACAGTTGAACATAAGACATATTAACGCCTAGAATATGTAATAAAACACTTGCTGACAGGTGCCATCCTCAGCCCAGCCACAGGGATTATGCTCTGGTATACTAAGACACCCTTATAAAGACTCTGTTAAGGCCCTATTGACACCACATTTTGGTTTGCTCTTTGACTTAACTGGGATGAATTAATGTCAATGGGAAAGGTAAATTTGCAGCAAATTCTCACTGATTTTGTGTGGATTTGCTGCAGATTTTTTTTTAGAACAAATTAGTCTGTTGTGTATTTACCCTGTTACCCTGAGAGCTGATTAGGCTTACAGCCATGACCCATGGCAAGCCTGGAGGGCTGTATTAGTCTTAGCTGCCATCTTAAACCATTGGCACCCCACAGTTGTACTGTGAGGACATTGATGATCTTACAGCATGAGCTCCTGTCTCTCTGAACCAAGCTGTTGCAAAGATGAGCCATTCTGCACCTTTTAGACACTTTAAAATGATGGCTGTATGTGGGCACTATCACCTGCATACTTTGTAGATAGATATATACAGAGTGGTGTCAGAACAGGTCAAATTAAGTTTTTTTCTACTTTTTTATTTTAGCAATGAAAATGTAATTAAGTTTTTTTTTCCAGCGATTATAAACCCATAACTATTTTCTTCCAGAAAGAACACTTCTTGTCCAAAAGTGTGTATTGAAAACAAGTACCCTACAAAGATAGTTCTTAGAGGTCTACAGTAAAATAGTACAACTATAGTTATACATTTTTATGTATTATATGTGTATTTTGGGGTGGGGTGGGGTCTGACAATGTAGGAAGAGGATGGACCAGTAAAAATAATCTGTAAAAAATCTGCTAATTTTTCTCACATTGTAAATATCATGACCTATACACCAAGAATGGTATTAGTAGCATATGACACCCAGTGGAACACAGTTATTTAGAAAGTATTGACCTTTATAGATGTATCTGCAATGTAACATATATTATTATTAGAGATGAGCGAACCTCCAGCATGCTCGAGTCCATCCGAACCCGAACTTTCGGCATTTGATTAGCGGTGGCTGCTGAAGTTGGATAAAGCCCTGAGGCTATGTGGAAAACATGTATATAGTCATTGGCTGTATCCATGTTTTCTAGACAACCATAGAGCTTTATCCAAGTTCAGCAGCCCCAGCTAATCAAATGCCGAACGTTCGGGTTCGGATCGACTCGAACCCAAACCCGGTTCGCTCATCTCTAATTATTATAGATAGAACCAACAAAACTATTACATTTTCTACATCAATGGAATAGAATTCTACATGACTTTTACTCATATCAGATTTTTTTTTTCTTTTCAAATTTAATGTAATTGTATCCCGGTTGAGAATCACCGAATGGTCTTGATTTCAATGTTTGGACTTTGAGGAGAAGAATGTATTGACATACTTAGAAAATCTGTATTTTATTTTTGCTGTACAATATGAAGTTCATATGTTTGTGCTGGCACTGTAAAACCTACAACCTAATTTCAAATGTATCCAGAAACACATTAAATCAGGTTCTTTATTAAATAGATGTCTTAAGATCTGTAGAACAGAAATGTATGGAGAACAGTTTCATAGATGGAAACATCTGCATGGTAGCAATTAGCTTGTTTCTCTATATCTTAAACAATGGCAAATCCTAGAGTTATCTGGTTATAAGGGAACATTTACCATTTGCTCTTTGCATTTTCACTTTAGTGCCCCAGTGATTTATGCCAAATAACCACATGGACATAAGTAAATAATGCAGTACACTTTCCTTGCATGTCAGGACATTGGAAAGTCAAGCAAGCCAAGTTTTGCAATTCTGACTGGTGCCTGGAATTGATAATAGAGAATTAGTGTGTAGTAATTATTACAGGATGTTTTCAGATATTTCTTGTAGTTTAGGATAGCTTCAGTCTTATCATTCTCATACAAAGTTATACTGTATATGCACATAAATCTTTCTTTATATACATTACAATAGAAAGTTTTCGAATAACTCACCAGCTTTTACCAATGTGGTAAGAAATGTCCATTGAGCAGAGTTATCTAGCTTACAGGTGAAATCAAATCAAATTCTTAAGTAAGTTCACAGGGAAACCAAATGATTCTTAAAAATTTGGTATAGAAGGAAAAGTCCAAGTGCACTCACCCTTGCGGTAGAAAAACTTTCTTTATTCAGTTCTTATGTTCATAATGGCGTAGTGCGGGTGGAGAGGGGGAGAGGGACGCCAACACCTTCCACTGGGGATGACAGCTATTTCACACCTCCTAATCGGCGTTTCTTCAGATCCTGCCCCTTCGGTCACGTCACCTCATATAGTCACATAACGTGACGTGTCGGATAGTGGGCATTACAATGTATGTTAAAAACATCAAAGAGTTACTTATATACAAAGAAAAAGTAAATAAATCTAAGACATGTATTTACAATAACATACTTAGGTCAGTGCGGTCATTTAGACCCATATGACCCTGTGCATTTGTGGCAAGTATCAGGCGCAACTCACATTGGAGTAGCTGCCGATTGGCGTCTCCGTTTCCTTTGTGATGCGCTCGTTTTAGTCCCATACATTTAAGATCTCTGATGTTCCCTTTATGTTTTTGGTTCATATGATCTATTAGGCGTGGTGCCCCCTGTCCTGTGCGCAGTGACCTGACGTGTTCACTGAACCGCTTATTCATAGGACGAATGGTCTTTCCTATGTAGAAAAAGCCGCAGGTACATAGCAGGGCGTATACTACATATTTTGTTTTGCAACATATCATATCAGAAATATCGCAGGTATAACCGCCCAGATTTACTGTCTTGCATTGTTGCATGTTAGGGCACCATTTACAACTACCGCACTTATGGTTGCCGTGTAGGGTGTTGCTAAGCGAATTATCTTTCTTTTGCATATCTCTATTAGAATATTTGCTGCGAACTATAGTGTCTTTAATATTTTTAGTACGTCTAAAAGTGATCATAGTTTTTTTTGTATAGGATTTAGCAAAAAGTGGATCATGTTGGATAATGTACCAACATTATCTGTACATTGAGTTTGATTCTTAAAAATGTTAACATCATAGAAGGATATCAATTGGCAAAACATAGGATATGAAAGGGGTTGTCTGGGCATAGTAAAAAAAAAAAAATGCTGCACACATACTAAGCAAGTGCTACTCACCCGTCCTGGTCCAGCGGAAACTTCACGCTGCTTTTCCCTGGTGTCCTGTATCTCCTGGTTTATGTTAGATGAATAGTAAAATTTCCTGCATGCTTTATACATAAATCCTTTTACCTTATTGTTTTACCTCAATAGGATAACCAACGCAAATGCAGGTAAAAGCTTTTTGGGCAGTCTTCATGATTCAATAATTGTTGAGGTTGTAAGTATGATATGAGATACGCATGGCTAATTCCACCGAGAAACAGCGTTTCTTTTGTCCATTAGCTGAACCTGGTATTGAGACCTAATCTTATTCCCTTAAATTGGGGGTAAAATGTCATACCATACACAGCCGAGGGGCAAAAGTCATGCTGGTTGTGAAGAAAGTAGACTTGTTTTTTTAATCTCTTAAGCCCCCTATTACACAGGGCGATGCAGAGGAGCAAACAAGCTCTGTCAGTGCTCACTTGCTCCTTGTTCCCCGCTTGCTGCCGCCGCTATTACACGTGTCGGTAGCGAGCGGGGAGGGGCGGCTGCCCATAGAAGACAACAGCGGAGCAGCAGAGCATTGCTATCTTAGTCGTTTGTCTTTCAACATGTTGAAAGACAATGACAGACAACGATCAGCCGAATACAGCCAATAATCGTTTTGTGTAATGGGGCCTTTGGGCTCCTAGAACTTTTTGGAAATAATAATAATAAAACATGCAATAAGCGCAGACAATGTGTAAGCTATACCAGATCTTTTACTTTTTAGCATCATTTAAATATACGGTTTTTTAATAAAAAAAAAAGATGTCATAGTGGTAGTATTTGGGAGACAAAAAGGTTCACTCTCCAAAGACGAAAAGCCGCCTTTACCATTAAAAACTGTGAATGTGTGGAACAGTCTACCTAAAGGACTGGTTACAGAGAAAACAGCGGGAGCTTCAAAGCTTCTTAGAAAAAAAATAACATTAATGCGTATGTAGAAAGATAGTTTACCCATCCACCCATTCCTCTTCTCTTCATCCATCCCCTCCCTTAGCTTATCTTAATGGATGTGTGTTTTTTTCAACCATACTATGTGACTATGATAGATACAGCACGCATGCGGTGTTATTATCTGTGCATTATTTTGAGGCATTTTCTTTCAGCGTATGCATACATCACTACTGATGGTGCAGAGGTGAGTTATTGGGGAATGTCCTTGAACAGGCATGTAGATGGGTTGACGAAACTGTATGATCAAGCTTTCTCTCATGTCAGTCTTGTGTTTAAAGTCCTCAGCAAAGATGAGAGAAGTGTGATTTGGGATAGGGGCTGGCAGTGGGGACAGAGAAAGGAAATAAAGGGGCACTATAAGCAGGTTTGGGCCAGTGAACCTGCTGATATGTGTCAGCCCCTATTTACCTCAGGAGTCCAGTGCTGTAAGTCATATTTCCGTGGGGTCCGGTATAGTGCTGTTTTCCGCTAATTGCTAATATGCTAATGAGCTGTCCTGGAGCATTTAGGGCGTTCCCCATGCTCCCAGAGCACCTGCTCGGCCACCCTAGCCTGCCTCCTCCCGACCCGGCCCACTATGCATATTCATATATGCATAGCTAGGCCACTTGTAACGGGCTGCTTCCTGCATATGCGCCGTAACAAGTGGCCTAGCTATGCATATATGAATATGCATAGTGGGGCGGGCCGGGAGGAGGCAGGCTAGGATGGCCGAGCAGGTGCTCTGGGAGCATGGGGAACGCCCTAAATGCTCTGGGACAGCTCATTAGCATATTAGCAATTAGCGGAAAACAGCACTATCCTGGACCCCACGGAATTATGACTTACAGCACTGGAATCCTGAGGTAAAGAGCGGCTGACACATATCAGCAGGTTCACTGGCCCGAATTGCTGATAGTGCCACTTTAAAGGTGTTGAAAAGTTGCCTGGGGTTTGTTAGACAGATAAGATATAAGAGAAGGGAAGTAAACCTGTTTGGCAGGTAATTAGAGAATTAAAATTAAGGGGTATTCCAGCGAAAAGACAAAGAAAAATTAAATCAAGTGGCACCAGAAAGTTATACAGATTTATAAATTACTTCTATTTAAAAATCTCAAGCCTTCCAGTACTGCTGTATGTCTTGCAGGTAGCTGTGTTCCAGTTCAAGCTCTCTGCTGCCACCTCTGGCCATGACAGAAACTGTCCAGAGAAGTAGCAAATCCCATAGCAAAACTTCCTGCTCGTGACAATTTCTAACATGAACAGAGATGGCAGCAGAGTGCCATGTCAGACTGAAGAGAATAAACCACATCCTGCAGGACATACAGCAGCTGAAACAGGTAGACTTGAGTTTTTTAAATAGATGCAACAAATCTTTATAAACTTCTGGTACCAATTGATGTCAAAAGAATATTTTTTTGCAGGAGTACTCCTTTAAGTAGTGCATACTTGTATGTCTAGAAATCTTCCTTGGAGTGTCTATTCTTTCAATGCCAACCAGAAGCCCTGGACACTTGTCTCAACAGTTTGGTTAGATTAGTATGCCAGGCCTGTCAATAGCTGAGGTATTGTAGTTTATTTGCGTATATTGCGTTTTGCATAGTAAGGGTCTTATTAGACAAAGGAATTTTTTATTTTTTTCCAATTAGCAATAAACAGTCAAAAACTAGCACTTATGCAAATGACCTGAACTCATTCACTATAATACATGGAACAATAGTCATTAGTTACGATTAGTTTCATGATCAGTATCAGGATTGTTCCTATGCCCTAGTATATGCGTAAACAAACAATCATCATAATGATTGTAATAATGAATGAATGATGTGTACATACACCAAAAGATTTGCAAATGATTAATGAACAACTGACAAAGATTTTATGGTCAGCTCAAAAGATATGATCAACGACACACAAATTTGTGCACTAGTGTCCCTATTTTTGTGGACTAGTTTCCCTATTGTATTCCAGATTTACATTACTTTACCACAATTTTGTTTTTATTGGTGAGTATTTTCTATTAGATATGTTAAATTATGTTGAGGTCAGTCTCATAGTAAACGTTTTCTGTGACAGTTTCAACTTGTGGGAGTATAATTGTCTTCAATGTTTGGCATAAATTTCTAGCTGGAGGATTGAACTCACTTGATGAAGAAGTGGTTGTCGTGGGGATCTTGTACATACCATCATTAATCGTAATTGTTAATTAGGCAATGTATCGTTTACAGTCTAGTGTGATGTATTTCCTAGGCCTCCGACATATTAAATCCTCACAAGATTTGTGCCACAAGTCGGAAAAGAATATGACAGAATCTTGGACTTGGGTTAGTCCTGTATATTTTGAATAAAATTTCTAGATTAAAACCTTTTGAAAGCAACTTCATTTCTTGAGCCAAGTCAACTATTGACTTATCTTTTGATCCAAGAAACTATAAAAGAGGCAGAAATGTACATGAAATAAAATTTTACCTCCTGATTTTTGTTGCATTTCTGGAAAGAGGTATGTACAGCGCATAAAGCAGATCAGAAAGCCTTAAGACCCTGTAGGAATAGTAAGAAGCTGCAGAATATAGATACACATAAAGTTGTGAGATCCACAAATATCTGATAAAGCAAAGAACAGGTAAACTAAAGCCCACAGACCACTAACCGAAACTGAACCGGTAGCACAGCGTTCAACATTTATTCACTAAATAACACACATTACAAAGTTATACAACTTTGTAATGTGTGTTATTTAACCCTTTAAGGACCGGGGCAATTTTTATTTTTGCGATTTTGTTTTTTCCTCCTTGTGCATAAAAGGCCATAGCAGTTGCATTTTTTTTTTGCAAACCCACATAAGCCCTTATTTTTTGCGCCACTAATTGTACTTTGCAATGACAGGCTGAATTTTTGCATAAAGTACACTGCAAAAGCAGGAAAAAATTCAATGTGTGGTGAAATTGAAAAAAAAAACACATTTTGTGTTTTTAGTGGATGTGTGTTTTTACACCGTTCGCCCTGGGGTAAAACTGACTTGTTATATATGTTCCACAAGTCGTTACGATTAAAACGATATGTAACATGTATAACTTTTCTTGTATCTGATGGCCTGTAAAAAATTTAAACCATTGTTTACAAATATACGTTCCTTAAAATCGCTCCATTCCCAGGCTTATAGCGCTTTTATCCTTTGGTCTATGGGGCTGTGTCAGGAGTCATTTTTTGCGCCATGACATGTTCTTTCTATTGGTACCTTGATTGCGCATACACGACTTTTTGATCGCTTTTTATTAACATTTTTCTGGATTTGATGCGACCAAAAATGCGCAATTTTGCACTTTGGGATTTTTTTGCGCTTCCGCAGTTTACCGTACGAGATCAGGAATGTGATTAATGAATAGTTTGGGCGATTACGCACGCGGCGATAGCAAACATGTTTGTTTATTTATTTACTTTTATTAATAACCTGGGAAAAGGGGGGTGATTCTGACTTTTATTAGGGGAGGGGGCTTTTTATTAATAGCAACACTTTTTTTTTTACTTTTACACTAATACTAGAAGCCCCCCTTGGGGACTTCTAGTATAAGTGCTCTGATCTCTCATTGAGATCTCTGCAGCATAGATATGCTGCAGAGATCCATGAGATAGGCACTCGTTTGCTTTCGGCTGCTGCAGCCAGAAGTAAACGAGTGCCGAGCCGGGGACGGCGCCATCTTGGATAACATCCCGGAGGAGCGATCTCCCCACTAGACACCAGGGATGACGCTGCGTCCGGTAATCGGATGCAGCTGTCAACTTTGACAGCTGCATCCGATTACTGTATTAGCGGGCACGGTGATCGGACCGTGCCCGCTAATACCGGCGGTCCCGGGCTACAAGCGGCACCCGGGACCGCCGCGGTGCTCTGAACGTCCTTACCGACCGCAGGGCGTAAATATACGCCCGCGGTCGTTAAGGGGTTAAGTGGATGGCCCCCTTTCCAGTGTTCCCCCACCCCGTAAGTGGTGCATTATACTTACTAAATTGCTGTCGACCCCGGCCACCATCTTGGGTCGACGACGTCATCTTTGGGAGGCCGGCCCCCCTATGCCGCGTCATCAGCTGCTAAGCCAATTGCGGCTGAGCAGCTGATGACGCGGCAGATGGGGGCCGGCAAGAGGGACGGCTGGAGCGGTTCGGCCGGCCTCCCAAAGATGATGTCGTCGACCCAAGGAGGATAACTTTGTAATGTGTGTTATTTAGTGAATAGATGTTAAATGCTGCACTACCCCTTTTAAAATGGAGACCCTCGTCTGCGACCAATAAGTGTGCTGAAGTTGTAAAGTTAAGTTATTCTGTGTACAGGAATATTATTAGTTAAAATACCTATGTATAGTGCTCTGGACCTCAGAAAGGGCCAAAGATTCACCTTCTAGCGCAATGACCCTAAAAGAATGCTGAAGTGGCTTGAGGGAAATACTGAGTGTTCTTAACTGGCCCAGACAGAACCCAGACTTTAACCCAATCACTCATGGGGAGAGCTGAAAATTGCTGTTGATCTACGTTCCCTATACAACCTGACCGAGCTTGAGCAAATCTGCAGGGAATAATGGCAGAATATCCCCACATCCAGATGCATAAACCTTGTAGCATCATACCCAAGAAGACTGGAAGTTGGAACTTCAAACTAAGTTATTCCTTCTGAATAAATTGGCCAACATTCTGTTTTTACATTCTCATTATGGGTTTTGAGGGCAGAATGATCAGGAAAACTTGATTTGGTAAATTTTTTAATTTTAAAGTCTGCAGTAAAACAAATGCATTCGTATTCAATATATATATATATATATATATATATATATATATATATATATATATATATATATATTACTTTTGCTTCCTGTCCATTTGACTTCCAAAATCTGGATTGATGTACTTAAAGGCGTGGGTGGCAAAACATAACTGTGGATAAAATTAATGCCCGAATTTATCCTGGCTGCTGAATATACAACCTGTCACCTTTTGAAATCCAAATGAGTTAAAAGCTCATAGTTATTGGGATTACTGTGATTCATATTCCTGGAAAACATACAGTGAAGTTGACTTAAAACTGGCAGGCAGAAATTATAATGCAATACAGAAATGCTGGCCTGGGAAATGGCAGATTTCAACTATTCTGAACTATGCTTAGAATAGTCTAGCTGTTTGTAGCCCAACATAGAGAACAAGGAAATGTTTTTTTATTATAGGTAGATATTAGCATAGTTCTAAGCAGGCAAAACACTGTACAAATACACTACTCACTCGAAAGTAAAAAAAAAAAAAAAAAAAAAGTTGAAAAGGCTAGGGACTAGGTGGGCCATTAGTAATACAGCCGTAGATTCACACATATAGTGTCAGCTGCTGGGCTTTAAACAAGCTAACACATTACCTGCCTTTGCTCCGGCCTGCTTTTCTGGCTTCCGGGTAACTAATGGCCGCTGTCAGTGACGTGGAAGCTGGAAAATCAGGCTGGAGCGCAGGCAGGTAATGTATTAGCTTGTTGTGTATTAGCATTGTGTGCTGTGGCTAATTGGAGCACGGGCACACCCAAATGTGCCCGCATTCCAATTAAAATAAAGTGATGTTCATCTGGCCAGTACTGCAGTATCAGTCGAGTGAAAATCACAGACAACGGCCATGTCACGCAGCATCCGCTGTTCATACATAATGTGAACGTGCCCTTAAATTGTTCAGTTAAACCTTGAATTTTAAGAATAATTTTTTCTAGGAACATGCTTGTAATCCAAATTACTTGTATATGAAAGCAAATTCTCCCTTTAGAATTTTAGAGTTCTACAACCTAAAAATAATTATTTATATTAAATATGAAAATTGCAAGGGTTAAATTTGTTCAGGTTTTTTTCAGGCAGTGGAGATGAGCCAGAGGATGAAGAATAGGGAGCCATTTTGTAGCTGTACACTTGTGTGCATGCACAGGTCATCCACTGTCTTAGTGGCCCCACACCTCCACATGTGCTAATTGAGGAGCAGATAGCCAGGTGCAGGGTTCCCCTGCTGTTATTGGGGTAAAGATTGCTCTTTAAAGTGGTAGTGCGGCGCTAAACAATTATTCACTAAATAACACACATTACAAAGTTATACAACTTTGTAATGTATGTTATGTTAGTGAATGGCCCCCTTCCCCGTGTTTCACGCCACCTCCGGAAGTGTAGTGCTCTATACTCACCTGATGTGTGTCGACCCCCATCCGCCATCTTGCGACAATGATGTAATCTTTGGGCAGCCAGCTGAACCGCTCCGACCGTCCCTCGTGCCGGCCGCCCTCTGCCGCGTCATCAGCTGCTCAGCCGCGATTGGCTGAGCACAGTTACGCCCAAAGATTACATCATTGTGGCAAGATGGCGGACGGGGTCGACACGCATCAGGTGAGTATAGAGCACTACACTTCCGGGGATGGCGTGGGTGGGGGGGAAACACAGGGAAGGGGGCCATTCACTAACATAACATACATTACAAAGTTGTATAACTTTGTAATGTGTGTTATTTAGTGAATAATTGTTTAGTGCCGCACTACCACTTTAATGTCAGTATGGGCACAGTACAGAGACACCAGGCTGGGCAGTGCCCCACTTTTCAGTGGGTTGCAAGAGTGGTTCCCCACTGTAATAGAGGGCCTCCTGGAGCACACTCTGGGAGCAGAGAAGGGGGACCGCATCTGTGTAGCATTTGCACCCGATATGAATGCAGGGCAAAGCTCCGGTTACCTCCTCCATGCACTGACCGGGCCTCTGACACAGGCAGCAGCCTTACAGTTCACCTGACTCCTGACATCCTTCCCATCTGATTGCGACCGAGCAGAAGTACAAAATATGTGGTATTTCTTATGGAGTTTTTCATGAAACAATTTCAAGAATTTTCAGGAATATTCTCAATGTTTTGCTATTTTTTTTTAGTAATTCTCATTGTCTAAATAAGTCAATATTGGCCATTACGACGACCAACTTCTATTTAAGAAAAAAAAAATTATATATTTATATATATATATATATATATATATATATATATATATATATTAGTAAGGTTGAAAAAAAAAACATGTCCATTATGTTCAACCACTTCAGAGCTTTTCATTTAATACTAGACTGCGGGCGTGCGATCACAAAACGATTTTTCTGTATGATATATCGTACCGTCTAAACGCTGATCGTTATAAAAAAAAATCGCTACTTCGAAATCGTTAATCGTGCGATGGGGCCAATTATCGCTCCGTGTAAACTTAGCATTAGGGTCCATTTACACAGAAAGATTATTTGACAGATTATCTGCCAAAGATTTGAAGCCAAAGCCAGAAACAGACTATAAACAGAGATCAGGTCATTAAGGAAAGCCTGAGAATTTTCCTCTTTTCAAATCCATTCCTGGCTTTGGCTTCAAATCTTTGGCAGATAATCTGTCAGATAATCTTTCTGTGTAAATGGATCCTTAGTGGTTCCTCTGCTTCATAATAAGATATCAATATTATAAATGGTACATGGTAGTTTGCGTCCCAATTGCAGATTTTAAACCACCAGTTTTGAGATATAGAAATCATTAAAAGGTGGATTCCGGTCCCCAAACATATTTTTAAATAATACTATCACCACAAACATATATAACCAATATATATATGACAGGAAGCTGTGTAAATCCTTATTGTCTGCAGCTCCCAACAACTCCCTCCTACACAAAACAACACATCATCTTCTGTGTGATGTCATCAGGGGCGGCCTTAGGGTAGATGCAAATCCTGTGCAAAAATTGCTTTCGGTGCCCCCCCTTCCTGGACACAATGCTATCAGAACTTCAGGATGAGCAGGATATGAGACCAGAATGTATACGGCCCCTCTCTGTATTAGAGGCCCCTGTGGAGCCCCTGTATAGTATCAGGCTTTCCCTTTTGCATCCCTCATGTAGTGTCATATGGTGTCTGTACAGTGTCTGTATCAGTCCCATCCCCCTTGCAGCTCCATATAATATTAGTCACCCATCTTATGTAGGCCTTATAAAGTTTCAGTTACCCACCCTGCAGACCCCATATAGTATCAGTCCTACCTTGAGGCCCTATATAGTATCAGTGTCTCCCATGCATCCCCCATATCCCTCCTACAGTCTGCATTTAGTACAGTCCCCATCAGTCCCATTTAATCAGTTCCCCACCCCCTGCAGTCCCCATATAGTCAGTACCCAACAGTTCCCCTCCTGCAGCCCCTATTTAATATATCAGCGCCCTCCCCCTCAGTCCCTACTTTTTCTGTAGCCCCCTATAAGATCAGGCACCCATTGTGCAAAAAAATAAATAAATCTATACACCTAGCTTCTGCAGGCTCCTGACTCCCACTCTGTTCCTCTATCCTCTGATGTGTCGTCAGTACGTCATGCTGGAGCAGAGATACAGAGCGGCCTCTTGTGAGTACAGGCTTTACACTGCCTGCGGTCACGAGTGATTGACTGCGCATGAAGCGCATGAATGATTTTTGTGCTGTATTTCAGGGTGCTTTTTTCAGATATAAATATGTTGTTAGGCATGCCTATAGTTAAAGAGGGCGGTGCCAGTGCAGCTCCCAGCAGCAGCCCCAGCACACCTACACAGCATCCAGGGGTGGTCATGGTGCATGCTGGAGTTCACCAGGTGCTGGCACCCCCTTTTGATTGATAGGAGTGATGCTCCCTGTGGCTGGTTTTGAATGTCATCACCTCTGCCAAGCTACCACATTTGTATGTGTTTACAGCATGCTGCCTTGTGCTAAACAATATCACAGGCAGAACGTTCACACAACGTATAACACTCGCCCTTCTGTGATCCGGCCGGGTCACAGAATGCCCAGTGTTACTGAAGAGCATCCTGGCTGGTACTGACGTACCGGACGGATGATCTTCACTTCTGCTGAATTCGGATACATCTGAATTACCCACAATTACCTCACAATGGAGCGTGCAGCTGGAACTGGCAGGAGTGCTGTGGGAGGGGAGTAGGAAGGATGGGAGGGCTGCAATGAAGAGCCAAGGAAGAACAATGCATTTTGGGTATTGCAGTACAGTGCAACTGCTCATTCAGGATATAGTGAAAGGATATTGTAGATGAGACAGACATAAAACAAATTCAGTTGTGCTCAAAAGTTTACATAGAATTTTTGCTTTCTTGTTCTTTTCTCAGAGAATATTAATGATAACACAAAAACCTTTTTTTCCCTTTCATAGTTAGTCATTGGGTGAAGCCACTTATTTTCAAAGTACTGTGTTTTCTCTTTTTACCTCATAATGACAACCAAAAACATCCAAATGACCCTGATAAAGAGTTTACATAACCCTTAATGCCGTGTATTGCCCCCTCTGACATCAATGACAGCTTGAAGTTTTATGTGGTAGTTGTGGATGAGGCTCTTTATTTTCTCAGATAGTAAAGCTGCCCGTTCTTCTTGGCAAAAAGCCTGCAGTTTCTTTAAAGTCTTGGGCTGTCTTGCATGAACTGCATGCTTGACATCTCCCCAGAGTGTCTTAATGATATTGATGTCAGGAGACTCAGAAGGCCACTCCAGAACCTTCACTTTGTTCTAATATTCAAGGAATAGATAATGCCAGGCAGCAGTGTTCAAACTGTGATTAACAAATAGAAAATCAGGGGCTCTGTAAAAACCAACAACAGTAAGGTAGACCAAATACTGGAAATAAATTTGCACTCTTCAGCCCGGAAGCTGCACATGGGACGTATTTGGACATTCCAACACGACAACGATCCAAAACACAAAGCCAAATTGACCTGTCATTGGCTACAGCAGAACAAATTGAATGTTCTGGAGTGGCCATCTCAGTCTCTTGACCTCAGTATCATTGAGAAATTCTAGGGAGATCTCAAGTGCACAGTTCATGCAAGACAGCCCAGGCAGGGGCGTAACTAGAAATGGCTGGGCCCATAGCAAACTTTTGACTGGGGCCCCCCTTCCTTCCCTACTGACCACTAAGCCATCAAATGTAGTCATAACTGCATAATTGCAAGCGCTGGTCAGGAGTACTTTCAGTTAAAGCGACATTTGCAGATCCCAGGAGGCCCACTTGGCCACCTGGTGCTACAAATAATGACAGCTCAGGGGGCCCAGTGTATTGCAGGAGCAGGCCATGGGGCCCCCTAATGTGGCGGGCCCCATAGCAGCCGCTATGGCTGCTACTGTGGTAGTTACGCCCCTGAGCCCAGGAATTTACAGGAACTGGAGGCTTTTTGCCAGGAAGAATGGGCAGCTTTACCATCTGAAAAAATAAAGAGCCACATCCACAACTACCACAAAAGACTTCAAGCTGTCATTGATGTTAGAGGGGACAATACACGGTATTAAGAATTGGGGTATGTACATTTTTGATCAGGGTCATTAAAGGAGAAGTCTGGTGAAAATGTTTATTAAAGTATTGTATTACCCCCCCAAAAGTTATACAAATCCCCAATATACACTTATTACGGGAAATGCACATAAAGTGCTTTTTTCCCTGCACTTACTACTGCATCAAGGTTTCACTTCCTGGATAAAATGGTGATGTCACGACCCGACTCTCAGAGCTGTACGGGCTGTGGTTGCTGGAGAAGATGATGGCAGAGGGATGCTCAGTGTCCCTCCAGTGCCCTGTGTCCCTCAGTGTCCCTTTACCATCATCCTCTCCAGCAGCCACAGCCCACACAGCTCTGGGAGTTGGGTCGTGACATCACCATTTTATCCAGGAAGTGAAGCCTTGATGTAGTAGTAAGTGCAGGGAAAAAAGCACAAAAATTTTTTGGGGGTTGGTTCAAAGCTGGGGCACACAGGTAAGCAATGCTATTGTTTTTGGATAAATGTATTTATATTTTTTTTTACCTGAGATTGTAATATCCCTTTAATCCAGTCCTTTACATCTTCTAGGAAGAAGAAAGTGATCTATATTTTGACATGGCATCAGGCCTCATTGCTTACAAGTCACCACCTATACAACTGCAAATATGCTACAGTACGTCTGTCTCTTTAAAGCTAATACTTTATCTAAAAACCCTCATACAGTAACTATACATTCAGTAAAAATATTTAGGCAAATTTGAGAGGATTGTCGTAAAACCATTCCATATCTACTGTGTCCAGAAATATGACAGCAACAGAGTCTTCCTCCAACCAAATCACATTGGTAATTGTCACAAGACATTTCACAGACATGGGCTGTTGATATGATATAATAGAAAACTTCTGTGCTCTAAACCTCACACTTGACCCCAGTATATTTCAGACTTGTGTTTTAAATTCACCAACATTTTGGTGAGCTGCATAACACTCCTATACATGTGCAAAAAGCCAAAAAATGTTGCTGCCTAATGAAATCCTAGACTGAAATAACACAGTCATAAAGTTACAAATACTAATATTTTATCTTCCATCTTTGTTTAATATTACAGTCGTGTTATTTCAGGGGAGGGGTCGCTAATTTTTCCGGTTCAGGATTTTCCACTTAAATTTTAACTGTGGTAATATATTCTTCAAGTATTCTGTTGACAGAGCCTGCAGGCGAGGTGTGAGGAGTTTATTCATCCCACAGAGCTGCAAGTTTTTTTAATCACTTAAACTTATAGCTGTTGTAACAAATAACAAAAGTATATTATGAGGTTGTTGTTTATTTTAAGTGTTTAGTAAGTGATATTGGTGAGAGTCTGTCTATTATATCCCCTATTATGAGGCGACTTGGAAGATGTTTGCCTAGCTTTTTGTATTTAATCAATGTGTATAGATTTTTAAATATCAGAAGAGATGAATGACTGTGGTCACGTTGGAAATAATCAAACAAATACACAATGCAATAATGTAGCACAGAGCAGAAACCATGTCCAGTCTTCTCTATGGGGACACTGAAGGCTTCTGGATTCTCGTAAGCATACAGTAGTCCCATAGAGAAAGAAAGACATGCTGAGCATTGCATTAATTTCAGGGCAATTGTTTCCTCATCCTCAGGATTGATGGGGGTCCTAAAAGTCTAAATTGGAATACCCTTTTAAAGGAAAAGTCCAGCGAACATTTTTACTAAAGTATTGCCCCCCCAAAAGTTATACAAATCCCCAATATACACTTATTACACCAAATGGTTATAAAGTGCTTTTTTTCCCTGCAGTTACTACTGCATCAAGGCTTCACTTCCTGGATAAAATGGTGATGTCACGACCCGACTCCCAGAGCTGTGTGGGCTGTGGCTGCTGGAGAGGATGATGGCAGGGAGATGCTCAGTTTCCCTCCAGTGCCCTCTGTCCCTCAGTGTCCCTCTGCCATCATCCTCTCCAGCAGCCACAGCCCGCACAGCTCTGGGAGTCGGGTCGTGACATCATCATGTTATCCAGGAAGTGAAGCCTTGATGCCGTAGTAAGTGCAGGGAAAAAAAGCACTTTATAAGCATTTCCCGTAATAAGTGTATATTGGTGATTTACTTTTGGGGGGCATTACAATACTTTAATAAAAATTTTCGTCGGACTTCTCCTTTAATGACTGCAGATATGCTTTTTTACAGCACCACGGTGGTCATTACAAATAGTGCAGATCAGAGGGGCTGATGTGTTTTCTCTATATATGGATATGGCAGGTGATGGCTGTATCTTACAGCTGACATCTGCCTGTAACTACAGGTAGTGGACTTCAGTTTAACTCTCTAGATGCTGTGATCAATAGCTATCACAGCATGTAGAAAATGATCTGACAGGTGCCAAACCAGTTGTTTGGTGGTACATAAATGATTATTATTAGTAGTAGTAGTATTAGTATTTATAAAGGATGTACACCACAGTTGTCAGGTGACTGGTCATCACCCCTGCAACGCAATTGTGGGGTTTCAATTGGTAAATATGGCAGGCTACTACTGTAGGTTTACACGGTCTTCGGGCAAGCCATATTGGCTTTGCGATTCAAGTCTATCTCTGGCCCATGCTGCTATCTCCGCTTCTCCCTTGAACAGTGCACCATGTTCAGATCCTCTGTCTCTTTGGTTTCACGGGATGGAGCACTAAATGGATGCCTCTCTACTGCCTCTTATCCCCCCAACACCTGTCTTATCTGCTTGTTCATGGGACAGCTATTCTTCTCACAACCTTTCTCTGGGACAAGGCTAAGGCTCTAGACTGCACTTTACATAGGCATTGCCCCATCTGTCCTGCTTCCTCACACTTGGCACAAACTGCCTCTAGTCCCATTGTGTCTCACAGAGAGATCTCCAGCTACTCTGGCTCCTCTTTTCCTTCTGCACAAAGTAGCCCCCCTACCCAGCTCCTCTATAAAGCTGACTCACTGGATGTCCTCTGGGACCTGCAGGCATACATCTGGGCAATAACCACCATTCTCCCCTGGAACTGGATTGGGCACATCAATCTGTAGGTCTGAGGTCTACCAAACCGCCCTAAAGACGTCTTATGTCAGGTTTTTCCACTATATCCAGAAGGAAGGTGTCACTCCAAAGCCTTGGAGGGTGCCTTTACAGAGTCTGTAGAGCAGAGTGCCTAATCCCTCTTTCACCTGACATTTGCTGTCTATGAAGAATGCAGAAGTTCTCTATACACAAATGATCATTGGTTGATCCTGCCAATTCTCTTATGCATATGGTTATAAACAGAGGAGCTGTCAGGTCTGTACGGGCATCATGACCCACATATTACTGCGATCACTTTACTAACATACTTGAATAGGTTAACTGAACTTTAAAATTACTGGTATTTACTTTTAGTGTGCATGGCAGGTCTAAGTAGGCAGCATGTAGAGATTTATTTTCTATGGAAAAAAAAAATATACTTTGATATAGTCATTTATTTGACTTGATTATGGCAATACTACAGACAAACAGTCAGATAAGTTAAAGTGTTTTTGGTGGCTACAAGTTGCTGATAGAGGCCCAGCTTCCAAACGTGCATGTCAGAAAAGCAGTGTTTAAATGTGCAATCCATAATTAGCCATCTGGGTCTCACAGCCGCCAAGACATGCTACTTTGTAGCCAACGTTTTTTTGGCTGGAAGCTCTGATCACAATATAGAAAGAGCAAAAAAGAAGCAATTTTACCATAAAGAGTTCTCTGCAGTGATAATTCTGTTAGGGAAATGGGAAATGTCTGATAAAGCCATAAAAGTCATTGCTGTCCCACAGTAATGTCCACAAAAAATACAGTATCCAGATGCGTTTCCTGAAGGTTATTTAACTTAAGGATTACCTTTACTTCTTAACAGAAACATGTGGCAAGGGGAGAGTATCTATTCGATTTATATAGTAGAAAGAACATAGAAAAGAAAAGATAGGAATATCCAGCTTAAGACCAAGGATTGTGAATAAGAACAGTGTATTTACTTTATTATTACACAACAATAATATTTTGGTGGCAGTTTGGAAGAAAACAACAACTCACATTTAGTAGTGTGTTTTGCGTGTCAAAAATTATTGATGGCATCGGATCTCATTGCTGAGACCCATTTGGAGAAAGTGAGAGTTCGTCAGTCTTTTCCACTTTCTGGCCGGCCAAAAATCTGACTTTTTTGTTTCATAGACTGTAATATAGTGAAAGAGTAATATTTGCCTGACAGACACGGGGAGATGTGTGCCGCGGTGTTTTCCCACCCCCCCACACACACTGTATGTTCAGATCACTGGAATGGCTGAAACCAATAATATCCAACAGAAGCAGACTAGGAGAATAAGCTGAGCCAATGATGCATATTGACTAGAGATGAGTGAATTCCTAATCTAAACAAAGCAAATCGCTCTGCTCATCAAGCTGCCGGCCTGTCATTGCTGCTCCGCTTCCCGCCACTTTCATATATCTCCCATAGAAGTGCTCTTTGTAATCTACTATAATAACACTATCCATGCCGTTCCCCCCTGAAGAGATGAAAACTGCTCTTCAGACGATTCTCTCCATCTTTTCTTCTCCCCCCCTCCCATTCGAGATAGCCCAGGACAGACCCCTGTGGTACCCAAGAAGTCCTGGTGACCCAATCAAAGTATTTACTATGGTAGCTTTGGTGCCAGCTGTATTATTATTATAATGTGCACCTGATTTATGCTCCACAATCTGGTACATTTGTTTCATAAATCTGACTAGAAAGATGCGGATACGGTAAACAGATCACTGATCTCAGGAAAACCAGCCAAAGAAAACACTGTTGGCTGCTGGCCTACTGTACCTAGCCAGAATCATACTCCGCACTGATTAGGGGCATTACCCTGAAACAGCTGTCTGTGGATGGATACCTGGCTTTGGTTTTCCCTTGTCATATCCTTAGACTCGTAAATTAAGCTTGGATATGACTGAAAGGGCCACTTAATATGGTGGTTTTAATGGTGTCCTTCCAGGAGCCATCCCTTGGCTAGTTCCCTCCCTTGAGGTATATCTGGTAAGTCCAGTGTTTCGAGACTCTTATTGCATAGAAAGATGCAGACACTGATGAGACACCTCTTTTTTGGAAAAAAAAAATATATATATAGGAATTATGGTGCTCAAATGCCAATACAGGAATAGTAAATGCAATAGTTTGTTGTAACACTGTGTCTGAAATTCAGCAAATATTTTCTCCTAAGACATAATATCCTCACCAATGGGCAGAATGTTGCAGCGGGATAATGTCATTACTTCTAGAATTTAGCTTTCAAATAAATTTACACAAAATCCTGCAAACCTCCTGAATGATTCCAAATCTCTGCTAGTTGAATTTTTGGTGTGGTTACTTTAAAAATTTTTTTTAAATCTATATACAGCTTTAGGTAGCTATACTTTTTAACTGCTTCCAGACTGTTCAATGTCTGTACATGTGAGGCCGGTCCTTGCATGTCTCTACCGAGTTTGCAGCTGCAAAGAAATTGTGCAGGAACAGTAAAGGTGAGCTTGCTGTCAGAGATAGGCACACAATAAGAGCCATGTATAAGGTACAGGGAGCTTTAGAAGCTTTTGGATGTTTGCAGACTGAAATTGCCTCAGTAGTGCATATAAGAAGGCTATATTTCCTGAGTAGTTATGGTTATAGGGATAGTCACCAATGTAAACGCTCCATTAGGGTATGTTCACGCATATTGGAGTTTCCTTGCAGTAATGTAATGAAGGATGGGCGAATGGATTTTAAATGAATAATTACTGCAATGAAATGATACAGTACTGTAAGGAAATGATTAGAGATGAGCGAACCGGGTTTGGGTTCGAGTCGATCTGAACCTGAACGTTCGGTATATGATTAGCTGGGGCTGGGGAACTTGGATAAAGCTCTAAGGTTGTCTGGAAAACATGGATACAGCCAATGACTATATCCATGTTTTCCACATAGCCTTAGGGCTTTATCCAACTTCAGCAGCCACCACTAATCAAATGCCGAAAGTTCGGGTTCGGATCGACTCGAGCATGCTCCAGGTTCGCTCCTCTCTAGAAATGATCAATTAGGGCAATTAAATAATGCATCCACATTGCATTTTCATTGCGTTACTGCATATGTGAACACAGCCTTATAAACAGAGGAAAGGTCGTAAAAGAGAAACTGAGATTTCTCCTCTTTTCAAGTCAATTCCTAACTTTGTTTTCATTAATTGCAATTAAAAACCTGAATGTGTGAACATACTGTTAGGCTTTTTTATAATTTTATTGAAGTCAACATCCTAAGCCTTCCCAGACGTTACATATATTTCATACCAACTTACACTTCTAACAGTATGTGGTTTGCTTAGCAACTTAGGCAATTGTGTAGGTGGCTTCGGTATTCCGGTGGATTCAATGCTAGGTTATGAAATACTGTAACTATTCAATAGCAAATATAAAATGCTTTATAGCGTGTAAAAAAAAATACTGTCTTAATTGTTAAAGGGGTGTTCTCAGTTTCTTTAGTTCTTTTTTTTTTGTTTGTTTGTTTCTACATATATTTACCTTCCTTGCTGCCACCATGTGTTTGGTTGTGCCCATTCAGCCAATCAGTGGGCACAACAATGTCCCACTTCAATGAGGCAATGCAGGAGGATGGACACAAAGCGATGAACCGCTATGGTGCCATGATACAATGTGAACAGTATGAGGCAGACTAAGAATAAATAATTTAATGTAGGCCCGTACATATGAGAATGTTCCATGATACACTATCTTACTGCCAGTTTTTAGAAGCCTTTTTCAAGCAGTGATACAGGAAAAAGTCAGCATTTTACAAGAAAACCATGATTTTTTACATAGGGCAGGTAAAGGCCTCAAACGTGAAGGAATAATGACATGGCCCACTTTCTCACCTGCCCTTAACCCTATAAAGAACTTGTGGGCTCTTTTTAAATGGGCGAAGGGCGATCATCAATATAGTTAAAAATAACAGATTCCATGGATGAAAGGCTTATGACTTAAAAATACAACTTGCCTAATAATTGTGAACACAGTGTTGACGTTAGTTTTGAAATGGGAAGTTCATTGTGGCTGCCACAACTTAGTGTTTTAAAATGAGCCCTTCAATACCATGGAATTTTTGTACATGATAATAACTCACTGCATTCAAAAAACCTGACAACACATTTTTGGCAACCAAAGGGTAACATAGACTAGTGTGTTCACCCTAGGGTACACTTTTCTCGCAGAACATGCCTAGCTACTGTTATACAGCTTGCACAAAGTTCTGGGAAATGTTTACTTCTGGTTTGCATACAAAAAGGATAAGGAAAAGATAAAAGCATTATGTCATTGGGATTTGCATGCCTGGAGTAATACAACTTAGAGTACTTCACTACTAGTTGCATTAATCTGCTAAAATGATCTTTTATTATTCAGATAGACAGATCATAGGAAGAAACTGAGTGATGAGAAGAAATCTGGACTTGGAACAATAATGCATGCCATTGGTGATAAAGTCTACATTGTTGAGTGTCTGGTATCAGAACCTCTGGGAGAAGAAGTGTGTCTGGAAAATGTTTAATTAGTCTGCCGGGCTCTTTAAATATAGTTATGGATTAAGTGCAGCAGTGTTTTAAGCTAGAAGACAGGGAAGAGAGCAGTTTATGAAGAACATTGTACTTTTGTTGTTCGGTTTCACTGCTTTAGTCTGCCAGCTTTCCTTTATTGCATAGTGTTATGTAAAACCGTTTTTGAAGCTAAGCCTCTTCTCAAAGCAACATAGAACATGAGATACTATTACTGGGTGTGCCTTCTCGTAGTGTGCATTTAAATTATTATAAATCTGCATACATTGAGCACAGGAGCTGGATTGTGGGATTTTTCCCTTTGATGTCACTATAAGCCTTTCAAAAGAAATGTCAGAAACTAAAAACAAAAAATATCTTGAAGGATTCCGCTAGAGCAAACACAAACTTCCGTTGCCCTGTAGCACACATCAGCTTTGCTATATATACTGGGATTAGATAAACATAGTCATCTCAATCTATTTAGAGGGTAGGAGAGTTGATGACCTGGACAAGGCAGATTAGCAACACTATACAAACAGAAATTGCTCATTGTGCATCTCCCAATGTGTATTTTCAAGCATGCCTATTTGCCTATCTGCCTTTTTACCGTTCTATCAATGCATGTAAAGGCCATAATCTATATGCTGTTCATATGTATATAAACTTAAAGGGGTATTCCAGGAAAATTTCACTTTTCCCCTATCCACAGGATAGGAAAGAAGTAGGAGATCGTGAGGGTCCGACCTCTGTACCCCCTGCCGATCTCCTTATCGGGCCCCGCCAGCTCTGTTATGAATAGAGCCGCGGGTATGGAGCGATGGAAAGAGCAGAGTATACCAGAAGAGCAATTAATCCTCTCTCTCCGGCACCTCCATAAAGGATTATGTATGTACGGTAAGCACTTGCACCTGTGGGTTGCTGTTGCACTTTGGTTTTTTTGTCTGTACTTAAAGAGGATGTACCATCAGACCTCTAATATTGCAATATAAATAGCAATCTGTCGGTGCGGACATGTAGATTATGCTAGTGTGGAGCATTTTTTTTTCCCTACCCGGTAGCTGTTAATTTCCCCGCCGAACGAATATGCACGCGTGCTATTCCTCTTCACCTCCTCCTTCCGCGATGCTGACTCTTATAATCCACACCTCAGTACCGCCTCTTATGTTAATACTGCAGGTCCTACATCCCGGCGTGATGACAGGGCGGTCGGTACGTAAACAGGAGGCGGGGCTATGTGGCATACGGTAGGAACTGCCGTATTAACATAAGAGGCGGTACTGAGCGGTGGATGATGAGAGTCATTGAGCCGCGCGTCACAGGCGGGGGAGGAGGTGAAGAGGAACAGCACACACCAGGCCCACCTCCTATGCTTCACCCCGACTCATTTGCATATCAGTTTGGCAGGGAAATTAACAGCGACCGAGCAGGGAAAAGAAAAATACTCCACACTAGCATAATCTACATGTCAGCGCCGACCGATTGGTATGTATTTTGCAATATTAGAGGTCTGATGGTACATGCTCTTTAAGCTACATGCATCGTGCAACCTGCAGTGTGAACAATGGCATAGAGGTACTGCCATTTTTTTCCCTATGTATTACATTTTATATTTATATTTGTCTGGTCTTACATTTGACTTTATAATTGGTATAGAATTAGATTTTTATAATATGTGATGAGGTAATTTATTTTATAACTAAAACTAACAACATATATTGGAAAAGCGCCTGTTCAGGGTTTCCTACTTGCCAAGGAGTCAATTATACAATTAAGTATGAAGTATATTTGAATTAGATTTCTATATATTACAAAGTAACTGCTACTGAGGAAGGAGCCATAGAATTTTGAAACGCATCCAGCTGCCATATAATAATCAGTACAAAGAAAAACCACCAAGAGCAATTTATTTATTCATCTTTTACTTAAGATTCAGTATGCCAGGGATCCAATATAGGGATCTACAGTTGCCGCCAAAACAAACCAGAAGGCAAAAGCCATAGGCTGTATCCATGTTTTCAAGGCCTCCCTAGGGCTGCATCTTCTTCTGAGTCCTTACTTGCATCATTTCAGGTTTTAAGAGGAGCACCTCTGATGGTAAAATCAGAATTATCAAGCATCTTATTTCAGGGCAATCCACATAGTGTGTCTTCCTCACAAGTGATGGACTATAACTTTTAGAAGCTGTATCACCATTCCAGAAACATAACCAAATAGCCTAGTGAGTGGTATTAGATAATGTAGCAGACCTAGCAGAAAGATGCACAATATCTGCATAAACATCTGTTTATTCACTACGGGGAACAAAAAATGGCTTTATAACTGGTCTAACCAAATAAGAATGATGATGTAGAGGTGGTCCTAAACAGGTCTAGGCTTTTTTAATACCTTCTATTTACATTGTGCCTTTTACTGTTTTAGGCTGGGTTCACACTATGTATATTTGAGGCTGTATTTGTGAGGCTGTATAGCAACCAAAACCAGGAGTGGATTGAAAACACAGAAAGGCTATGTTCACATAATGTTGTAATTGAGTGGATGGCCGTCATTTAATGGCAAATTTTTGCTGTTATTTTAAAACAACGGCTGTTATATTGAAATAATGGCCGTTATTTACCGTTATATGACGGCCATCCACTCAATTTCAACATTGTGTGAACAGAGCCTTTCTGTGTTTTCAATCCACTCCTGGTTTTGGTTGCTATGAGGACCTGACTTGAGGACCAAATACTGCCTGAAGTATACAGTGTGTGAACCCAGCCTTAAGCACATTTTTTTTCTCTTAAAAATAGAGGATAATCCAGGGGACCTTGAGGGATCAGTCAATATTCTAAAACATTCAACTCAAATAGGTATTGTGGAGAAAAAAATCGTTAAAATCAACTGGTGCCATAAAGTTACACAGATTTGTAAATTACTTCTACTTAAAAAATAACCAGTTAATTTGAAAATATTTCTCTCACTTTAAAACCCCCTAGATTTTGTTGCAAGTCACAATCAGAAAATTTAGACTGGTGCAAACTGCCCACAGCAACCAATCACAGCTAAGCTTCCAGCTCTGGTGGAAGGAAAGAGGAGCTGTGATTGGTTGCTGTAGCACAAGACTAAAAAGCTACCTTCAGGAGACTGGACCTGGATTTCAGGTAATTATAACTTTGTTTTTAAGCATGATAATTAAGAAAATAATAATAACTGTAAATTGCAAACTTGCTTTATTTAACATCTACTGTTGATTTAGACTTTAAAAGTTATACTGACAGGGACACTTTAAGGCTCATTTTTAGCCTTCAAAAAACTGGTTTGTCAGGCGAAAAAAAAAAAAAAAAAGATTTTTATTACGGGAACTTCTGGCCTTGGTGCCTATTACAACAAATTTCCTTCCCACAATTATGCTACAGGGTAAACATTTGGACCTCTGAGCCACCAATGACATGTAATAAAACTTTCTTAATGTCGTGGTCAGCTCCTGAGCCCTCTCTATACCTCTTAAAGTGTTTTTTTTGTTGTTGTTTTTTTTAAATACACTGGATTATTATTATTATGAGAGAGAGAGTAGACATTTAACACTAATATATACACACACACAAACATTTTTTTAAATGTTTCCAATTAAAATTTTGCGTGATCAAACAGTAAATTGATGTTTAATTGTGAGACAACCCCTTTAGCTTCTATAACTCATAATTGTGCTTAATTGCAAGGCAATCTTTTCTGTCACAATAGTGGCCATTTTTGTTAAGACTGATTCCATAACTATCTAATCTTGTCCTTGTTCAGTAGCAGTCCCCCAACAAGAAAATTATGACTGTAGTGTGAAGATACTAAGCCATGTGTGCCAATGGCAGTAATATGTCAAAACGGACAAAAAGAAATAAACCACAAAATGCATTTAATTACTTAGAAACAGTATATTTATAGAAAATATTTTGTATATAAAGCACTTAAATAAATTATGGAACACTATGTACATATGTAAACCTTATGTTACAAAAGAGTGCTAACTCTTTGGTATGACATCATGCGCACAGACAATTGTAACTTCTCTATTGCACAAAACAAAAGCCAGACATTGATAGAAATCTAATCTATACCTAAAATAATAAAGGTTGACATCTCTAAATATATATCTATATATCTATTTATGTTTCATAAATGGCATTTTGCCTTCTGTAAGTACAAAATGGATTGCGCCATATCAGGATTTTGGATTTCCAAACATGAAAACGGAATAAAGGCATTTAGCAAACAAAACCAAGACAGTAGAAAACAATAGGCATAACAATCATGTCCCCGGCAATATTTATCAGCTGTTTCAGAACAAACATTACAATAGAAAAAAAAATCAAACAAATATGGATTGACACAGCACAACCAAAGACATGTCTATGTATTGGACCATTCTATATTCAATATTCTTTTGTTGACTGCATATTAAACCCAGGTGTTTGTGCATAGCTGAAACAGGCAGATGACAAGTGTGCAGACAATAATCACCCTGATATGCTAAGCATAAGAATATATCTGTTGTGAAAGGTAATAACTTTGGTGTCCTAGTGAAAAGAGGGGAATCCATGGTATTTTTAACAGCTCAAAGGAAAATGCTTTCGTTTGCACCCGGCTCATGCTATAAAATAAGGAATATTATGGTAACTGCAGCAGTATTCTGCCACCCTCATCTACATAGGAGCATCGTATCGCTAAAGACCCTTACGAACCTTAGCAGAAATGACTAATGAAATGCAACATGTGAAGACAGTAGAGCAAAGAAATAGCATAGAAATAAGCATTTCAAGGCTTTATAGTTTCCTATAACACTGCGTCACCAGCCAGATAACCAAGGTTTTATTTATGACCCGTTATATAAGGCAATTACACAATCCTTAAAGGGAACCATTCACCCCGTGGCCCCCGGCAGAAACTGACATACAGTGACATAAAAGTCAATATACTTACCACATCGCTCCCGGTCCCGTCCCGGATCCCGTTGTTGACACGGAGAAATCGCAGATTCTTCTTCTCCCGCCCATTATGGTAATGAGCTGAGATGAGTCCAACGTCCATAGGAAACGACGGACGAGTCCAACTTATTCATGAGGTCCTCTTCTCGTCGCCGCCCATCCACGCCTCCTGGAACTTGATTGACGTCTTCAGTCTTCAGTCTTCTGCCGAATTCCCGCGCAGGCGCCGCTGTGATGGTCTCGTCACCTCTTCTGCGCCTGCACGGTAAACAGGATACGGTGTTCGAGCAAATCGGCGCACGCGCAGTAAACAGTGAAGCTGCGGAGCGGCTTCAATTGTGAACTGCGCATGCGCCGAAAACGACTGTCACGGCGCCTGCGCGGGATCCGGCGAGAAGAAAGAAGACGAGGAGGAAGAGGACCTGGCGTCAATCAAGTGTCGGAGGCGGGGAGAAGGCTGGACTTCGGACCCGGCGGCGCTCATTACCATAATGGGCGCGAGAAGAAGAATCGTCGATTTCTCTGTGTCAACAACGGGATCCGGGACGGGACCGGGAGCGATGTGGTAAGTATATTGCCCTTTATGTCACTGTATGTCAGTTTCTGCCGGGGGCCACGGGGTGAATGGTTCCCTTTAATGTAAATATAATCTGCTAATGGCTATAATTAAAGCCATCCTGAAAAAATAGAAGTATGTCATCATTTAAGGATAAATGACATTACTAATATTTGCCACAATGCTTTTGTGAGGTCACCAGAACCTAGCGACCTGGGATCATGGCACAAACTCCATTATATTGTAAGTGATGTACATACAATAACTTGAATACAATGTATTGTATTCATCTGGTAACTTCACACAACTACTGTCTGTTATCACACAGTGCTGGAATGAGTGACGGTAGAATCTCCACCCCATGCTGTAAGCTGTAGTACAGGACCCTGACCTGCAGTTTAATGTTTCACTTAGGTCAATATTGATAAAATGCAAAATGTGAGATTAGCAATGTAAAGAATCTGTCCAAATCCATATGCAGCGCTTGGCTTTAAAAGCAGGTTGGAAGCTATTTATCCATGCCATCGTGCTTTGCAATGCTATAGCATACAACATCACAATAGAATAGCGAATAAATGGTAAACGCTGCTGCCTCCACATGCAATAAAATGGACTATATAAAATGTTCTCAGAATATATATAATTACATTGTGAGGCCCATATTATTTCTTGAGATTCAAACAGAAACCCACAAACAGTGGGTAAAATGCAACCGATCAATGGAGTCAGAAGAGTAGAATACGCATGGAAAAGAATTTTTATAATTGATGCAAAGAAATTAGAGTTGTTGGCTATAACAACTAATCAGATGGCACACCTTCAGCTTTGAAAGGGCCTGTAAAAAGTGAGTGATACAATGCACAATCTGATTGGTTGCATGGGCATCTACTCCACCATTCAGTTGGAGTAGACTATATTATGTAGACCTTTTTGATGGTATTCCGATGTATATCCATGGCATTCAGACAAAATGTGACATGAATGGCCCCTAAGCCAAGTAAATGGAGCAGCATTCTTTTATGTTCTGAAATAACTTTCAAACAAGAAGCACTCCTTAAACGCTAAACACAAACAGCATAATGACTGCTCATATACCAGCAAACAGTGATGGTGCTAACTGTAGGTAATTCAATTGTAGTTACTAATTTCCTAGTTCAATTTACAAAATTAAAGCAAATTAATAGTCAAGTTAACAATACTACTGTTTATATTAATGTGTCCCTGTCATTTAAAAAAACAACAACTTTTGACAGACACACATCAAACATTTAGATCTCTTGTAATCCATATGCTTTGTTTAGACCCCGACTGATCAAAACATTTGACAGTTCTGCTGATCTCAGCAACCTGACTGCTGGGTTGGAACTGAAATATAGACACTACATTTAGCCTAGCTGAGTAATGTTCTTTAACATGTTGCTGAAACCACAAAATGCAGAAATTTAGGCTATGTTCACATCATAGCATCCATCACAAATTCCTTTATACTTAATACAAAGAATAGCTAGGTATGCAATGCTATTCGTATTAAGAAAAGATGACAGAACCAGGTGGACCCCATTGGTCAATGGGGTCCATTGGGCACTGTTGGTGTCTGTGGTGTGACACACTCAGCACTCATTTTTGTTCTCCTATGACAGAATATAAAAGTAAAATTGATGAGTAAACTCAGTCTTAACTCTGAAATAATTTTGTTAATGTGCTAAATAAGGGTCTGGAGGCAGAATCTACAAAAACAATGCACTTCTAACAGTACTTTTCCCACTCTGGTTCCCCAAGAACAAAAAAGGATGTCTTCCTGGCCATTTCCAGCCCCACAAGCTACCCTGTTTACATACCTTTTGGTGCTATGCCGTTTGTGCAACTCCTATTAATGTCTCATAATGGGTGTTATTCAAATTGCATATGGTGCGTTTACACAGACAGATATATCTGACAGACTTTTGAAGCCAATGCTAGGAATGAATTTTAAAAGAGGAGAAATCTTAGTCTTTCCTTTATGACCGGTTCTCGTTTTATTGTCTGTTCCTGGCTTTGGCCTCAATATTCTGCCAGATAAATCTCTCTGTGTAAATGCACCCTTAAAGAGGATGTACCACCGGGTACATCCTTTTTAACCTGAACCCATGGATCAATCGGCGCCGGCACGGGGAAGCCGGTGCCGCGGTTCGTTTTTTCCACCCCCAGTGGGAGGGAATTCCCTCCCCTGTATGACGCGGCTCGCTTAGAATGAATGGAGCCGCGTCATACAGGGGAGGGAATTCCCTCCCACTGGGGGGCGGCCCGGACGACCTCCAGTGCTTCAGCAGCGGCCGGTACCGCTGGATTGAACGGCTTCCCCCTGCCGGCGCCGATCGATCCATGGGTTCAGGTTTGCTCCTTTAATTATGGGAAAGCCCATTGAGGTTAATGTTGACCTGTTAACACTTTTTAACATACTTAACTAAAAACATGGCAAGCTACTGCATTTAAACAGGGCATACCTTTGTTTTGTTATTGTCCCCTCCAGCACCAATAACTTCAGCTTTTTATTATTGTGCTAATTAGGCACAAAAGACTTGGGGGGCGTTCCCCTGACTACCAGAGCCTGAATAGTACAGCACAGCCATTTACCAGCACTGCATCTCTGCTGCTTTGTAAAATCCCTTCCCTTCTTGACAAACACTAAGCTGCCTTTCCTGCCTCTGACTTGAAATGTTGTGCAAGTGGCATTCACCCATGGTGTGTTGCATGCACGTCCTGGCTTCCTCCTCTGTTGTTCTATGCTTGCTCAGTACGCAACCTCTGAAGCCTCTTGAGAAATAATGTAGCAATTTGCATGAGGGGCACCATTGGTGAACAGCACTTGCACAACACCGGGTTGCAGGTTAGGAAAGACAGCCTTCTGGCAGTCAATCGAGCAGTGAAGGGAAATTACAAAGCTGTAGGCAAGTGTTGTCTAGTCGGGGGAATGGCCCCTTTGCTGTTGCATCTAAGCATATCAATAAAAAGCTGTTAGCTTTAGCGCTGGAAGCTAAAAAGTGCTGACAAACCAGCTTTAAAGCAAGACAAAAAGTTGATCAAAGGTTTAGACACAATGGCTATAATATGATATAAACGAACATCCCCCTGAGAACATGGTTTCATTGGTGAATGTACACAGATAATGCAAAGTTTCTGTGTGAAACAAACATAGAATGTGACTAAAAGTAACCAGCACTAGATTGGAAGATTAACGTTTTCTTTCAACTTTAGCAGAACTTAGATTATGATATTTGCACAGAGGCTTAGCTAATAACCTGATGTACAGTCATGGCACCTGTTTTTACATTCATAATGCTGAAAAGGCTAAAATGGAAAATAAACATTCATCATATATCGGAAAGAATGTGATAAGTTCCACATGGAACGTAATTCAGAATTGCAATCTGCTTTATAGCACGCGTTAGACATTTGCCAAACCAAAGTTATGTACTGCTGTCTAATGGGAAACTGTCTTATAGGAAAGTCATTATAACCAGTGATAAACTGGGTTAATGACTTAAAATACAGAGTTCACAAAAAGCTGAAGATGGCTCTGAATAGTGATCAATCTCCTCATACTTTTTAAATTCTATTTATATTTTTTAAACAGCTATTCATTTTATAAAATAACAAAAAAAAAATCACATAAAGTAACAAAATGAGTAATACCAATCCCCTGTGGCTCCTATTCCAAATGGTTTCTGTTCACTCAGCTATAGTAATGTTGTTTTGACAGAGGTCATGTGTTCACACACATTGCTGGACCCTGGTAAACAGTGATCAACGGAGTGGGACTAAAGAAACAGGAGTGGCAAGGGATAAATATATGAGTATTACGCCTTTTGGTATTTTATGTAACCACCAGCTGCTTGTTAAAAAATAGTGTTAGTAGCTATGGAGGTAACCTTTCTTGAAGTGGAAAAAAACTATGTTACTATCAGGGAGAATGCTCTATGAATTGAGAAACTGTGCAAATTTGGTTTTGACACTAGAAAAATCTAAAACTGCACGTTTAATACCCTACAACTTTCCAAAGAAAAATGTTGTAAAGGTTCAGAAGGCAAATGCCCACAACATTCAATGAATTACCAGTTTGAAACAGTTGTTGGTCACAAAATGACAAGTCTACAGTGCCGCAATATTGTCCTGTATCACAGTATGAAGTTTCATAATCATTTGGGAATGGAGTTTGGAAGGTGTGAGAACTTCTCAAAGGTCCTTTTCCTGAACAAAGTTTTATATTAAGAGGTGACATTCTGTGTTTATAAGGAACAGGACTTTTGCTTTTTTCGGGATGATCCATTTATAGAAGATGTACATCATCTTCCTTTGGTGTTCAGTAACACAGTGCAAAAATATGGCCACAACTTAAAACTAAAAAAAAACAAAACCCAAAAGAACAAAAAAGCCCCAGTATATTTATTATAATTTAGAAATCTTGTCACTGCTGAAGCTATTGAAATTTTCTGCTGTCTTCTTTCGTAGATTTTCTATCCAGCTTGTGCTGCTCAGCATTGTTCTTGCTAAGCCTGATGAAGACTGAGGTTCATTTAACCGCATGTTTTTACCAGAAGTAATAAGTTCACCGTAGCCTTCTTGATGAGCAAAGGCATAGCCAGATCTCCTGGAGCTAGTTCTATGCACCCTGCGCATGTGGTTCGCCAATGGTTTCCGCTTCTTCTTAGCCTGCTGCAAATATCGAACCTTTAAAGGAATTTAAGGAAGGGGGGAAAAAAGGAAACAGGTTATTTGTGGACATGATAAAGATGGTTGCTTGACCAGTCTGTTTTTTTTTTTAAATAAAGATATAGCTTCTAGCTTCAGATAACCTCTTTAATAGAATAGGAAAACTGCTGTTGTGCATCTTTCCTATTTAAGTGTTACTTTACTATTGATATTTTATTTATTAGGCTATGTTCACACAACGTTATTTTTTTTTAGAAAAGAACGGATGCTGATGGCAATGAAATCAGCATCCGTTCCTAACTGCAGCGGCGGCATTACATTGAATTCAATGCAATGCCATCCACTGTGTTCCGACATAGTTGTTTTAACGTCTGTTTTTTAGAACGGCTGTTAAAATAATGAACATGCCTATTATTTTCGAACACTGTTCACCGAACAGTGTTTGGAAACAACAGCTGTTCACACAATGTAAAGTACGGCAGATGGCCGTACTTTACATTGTAGTCAATGGCTAAAGGGAACCTGTCACCCCCCGTGCAGGACCCAGCGGGATCAGGTGAGTATAGGGGGCTGTAGCAGGTGGTCGGGAGCCTGTCACTCCGGCACGGGGGGTGACAGGTTCCCTTTAATTGATTTGCATGAACACCCAACGACGTAAAAAGATAATGTTCTTGCAGCCCATACTGCGGTATGGGCTGCAGGAACGTGCCAAACGCCGCCTGGCAGTATAACACTGTCCGTTGCATAATATGTTATACTATGTGTGAACATAGCCCTAATCTGTAAATGAAAAGTCACCAGTCAAACCTATTTTTTCTTCATATGTAATGGGGCAGCTCACTTTTTTAAATAATTAGACCCATCTATCCTGCTGCTAGATTTAATTTAACATTAGGCTTTTCTGGCAACAAATGCTTCTCATAGGGTGAATCTAGTCTGATAATGTAAACAGTTTACGCATTGTATAATTTACCTTATCATTGAGTGTTGGTCTTAAATCCACCTTCAAGAAGCGGAAAGTCAGCACAGGCATGACACAAATCACAGTGGTCAGGAATATTACTAACCAAACACTTTTTTGACTTAAGGAATTTCTTGCGTTTCCTGTTAAAAAAAGAGGAAATGATAATCATTATCAAGAACATTTCAAGGTCCACACCAGTTTAAACTGTCCTCAATTGTGCTTCAAAATCATGGAAAAAGGTAACAAGTATTACAAAAAAGAAATGTGGCCAAGTCTATAGAATACTCAAATTTGGTGAAAATGCAATTTGATTATGTCTTTTACTGAGCACACTGAGTAAACATCCACAGTGCAGGGTGGAAACATAAGGGCTGTGATTGGTTGCTATCTGTCTGAGACAAAAATGTGTTCTAATTTTGTCTCAGACAGACAGATACATATGGGCCACTTTGTGATTAATGATAAACTGTTCTTCTCAACACTACATTTGTTCAGAATTGTTGCGTGGGCAATTTCATTTAGTCAATGGCTTCTTATAGTCATGAGAATATTAAATTCTATTGTTATATATATCACAACATAATAATAAAAAGATAATAATCTGGTCCTTAGAGGGTGTTAAACCCAGGTAAGTACAACCCGAGATGAACAACACGAAAAATTACACAGTGCTATTGTTCATTTAACAAAAACCTGACCAAGATGCAGTACTCTTAGTCAACTTACCTACAAAAGGGAAATGACTAGGAAAAATGTCGAAAATTCCATCCCCGTGCATGGCAAATAAGATGGAAAAGTACACAGCCAGGCTGCCCCAGATGAAGAAATGGTTAATAGCTGTCCAGTAGCTGGTGTCTAGACCAATCTGTAACACAACCACAAACAATTTTCAGTTACTATTTAAAGGGGTTATCCAGCACTACAAAAACATGCCCACTTTTGCCCCACTCGTCTCCAGTTCATGTGTGGTTTGCAAATGTCTTGCAAATTTACAAATGTTTGAAGTGAAAGTGCACTGCAGCAAGATGCACTAAATCTAGGCTCAATCCTCTTAATAAATTTGGTGTACCTCTTAGCGTCCAGTGCCAGAATCAGCTCAAATAATTTACTCAAATTTCTAGATGAAATTATTGTAAACCATGGGTTTCCTACTAAGTCCCACCTTCTTTTCTTTTAAAAATGGTGAAAACAGATTCAAAAAGTTTGAAAACTCAAAAAAGTTGGTTTAAAACTGGCTTGCAGAAAAATTGGAGAATTTGTAAGCCAGAAAAGTGAGGTAGCATCTTAAAGGCCCCCCTCACTTAAAAATGTTCATATGGGTTATAAATTAAGATGCCTCAACTGCTGCACCAAAACCATGTGGCCATCATATACAACACAAATCTTTAGTCTAGATTACAATAGCATATTACTAAAAAACAGTCTGTAGTCTGCCAAAATGGGAGCAGGATTTTTTTTGCAACAACAATTCTGATGATTGTTAACTGTTATTGTAAAAGAACTGGATCATAATGTATTAGGGCATTTCTTAACAGTGCTCTGGCATATGCCATTAAACATGCCACATGTCACTTTAAACATGTCATAAGCGCCATTATAATCCATGGGACTGCCTGGATGGATAAGTGACATAAAAAAAGTTTAACACACTGATCTCCACTCATTCTCCCAATAAAAACTTTTAAAATGACCCTGTGACATGTATGTATTTGATGCAGATTTGTCTCAATGTGTGGATTGACATCTGTATATCCACCCCATATGGACATACCCTAAGACAAAAAGTATAAAGAAGAATATCTCACCTGGACACTGACAACTATTACTAAACTTGTAGCAACAGTAACAGCAAAAGACTGATAGTCTGCTATATGTTTTCCATCTTCACCAGCAGTATTAAAAAATGCACCAAAAGGTATAAAGAATAGGGCAAAAGAAGTATAAATGCCATGTAACACGCAAATAAAAAACCGCCGCTTGTTGAACAGTAGGTTCAGCTGGCCTGGCTCATACAATTTAGTGTAGTCCATGCAATTTTGCTCATTCACATCCTGCAGAAAGATAAACGCATAATGTACTGTATATGAATATAGATTGAATGCATTGTTGCATCCTTGTAAAACATATATCTCTATCTATCTATAGATATATTATTTATTTGCATAGCGCCAACAGATTCTGCATCGCTTTTATTTTTTTACATGATACAGAATTTACACATTACAGAATTAAATAATTAAAATAAAAATACAAAAGGGCTAAGGGACCTGCTCGCAAGAGCATACCGACTAGGATGACTGGAGGTGACATAAGAGGCAGTAAGTGCTTTATTTGCTGATAGTCCAGCCATTGTACATAGAATCAGAAAGTGCCTATAAGTGTTGGGCGAGACACCAACCAATCTCTGAGAACAGGTAATAAGTGCATGGAACCGTTGGAGATATAGAGTAAAAGCTGAAGGGACACCAGAAGGGAAGACAAATTTAGGGAATGCTAAAAGCGCACCTAAAGAGATTAGTTTTTAGGGCACGCTTGAAACTGTGAGTATTGGGAATGAGTCTGATATACAGCACATTTATTGTTCAAGTACACCCACACAGAATGCGCATAAAATTAACCTTGTGCTGCATGTAACACATAAGAGCACAACTTTTTTTGCGAGGCTTGATTCCAGCCTGCAGCGCTGTGTTGTCATTAAAGAAAAATAATTTATTAGCATACATGTATCTCATCTCATGGTTCATTGGAAATTCATCCTCGTTCAAATAAACAAGTAATGAAGGTGACAAATTATTAGTATACCTGATCAAAGAGTCCCATCGCTAACACAGGAAGTGATGTGTACACAATATTGAAAAGTGTAATAAACCATTGGTCATAAACGGTCTGGAGAAAAAATAAATGTGTGTAAATTGTCTTATTTCATATAAGCAGAATTAACTACAATGTTATTCAAATAAATCAATGAACAGGAACATAAATATTCATGCTGAGTGGAATATCTCCTGCATACGCGCACTCAGAAATTGATAGTCTGGCTAAGAATGCACCACCACCAATGCAGCACCACTATCGTTTCCAAAAGTATTTTAGATTTCTAAACCTTTGATATATCTATCTGTATCTAGCTCAGGGCATAGTATTTTTATATTTTAATCTTTTGGCTTTAAAGATTGATATTTTCATGCAGTATGTATAATAAGGGACCTCAGGGCCTAACCTACCTAAATAGGAGATAATGGAATAATTTTCTATAACTTTTTTACCCTTATGACATAGTTTTGCACTCAGACCATCTCATTTTATCACCTACTATTCTTTGACCTTACTTGTTGAAGGGTGATGCAATCATCAGCAATACATCACTGGACCTATTTGTAATTTTGCCTATTTTGGTGTTTTTTCGAATCAATAAAATGCTTCTGTGCCTGCCAAGGATTCTATTTTTGTAAAGATCAACATGGCTGCTTGAGCTTTATCTGTGTCTGATAGACTGATAGACTCTGTTGTTAATGCACTCAAATGTAATTTCATTAAAAAACCACCCAAGGAGTTATTTCTCCTAAAACGGTTTGGCAAAAAACAGTCCCAGATTGAATAATTAATTTCAGACTTTGCGGGGATCAGTTTTAATCTATGAGGTGCTATTACAAACAAATGACGACCAGTCTCTTCTGGAGAAAAACAGACAGCATGCTGCAGCCAATGCTAATATCAACCTGTTTCTAAGGACACAGAAAAGATTATTATTTTAGTAATTTAGAATGAAGGAAAAAAGGGTTTCCTTAAACAAAATAGGCTGAGTTCACCCATGGTGTTCATTTTACGTTAATAATGTATTTTTACCACTATTTTGCAGCAAATTGTGCAATTGCAGTAAAATAGTGCAATTTTTGCAGCGATTGTATTAGTTTACCATGTTTGCACAATTTGCAGCAAAATAGCATAAAACCAAGGCAAAAACACATTATTATGTAAAGTAAGCCCAAAAATTCATCAATAATGCAAAATAAATATCATGTGTGAGCACAGTCTTAGACAAAACTAGATAAAAAGTAGAGAAAAACAGCTGGAAACAGTGTTAGACAAGCTCCTGGAGAAAAATTATTATAGGGTATGTTAATGAGAATACAGTTTGTTATGCGATGTGTAGGATTCTTAAATAGGGTTTTCTCTCTATTTTCAAGATCTGTTAGCTATCAGTGAATCTAGGCTAAAATCCTAATATAATTTACAGATTAGGCTGGTCATACATATTCTATTATTGTCTGCTGAACCCACTAACTTCGGTGGGACTAGATGACAGATCAGGAAGCTGAATTTCAATATGCCTAACCCTTCTGTTCTCAGGGGAGATAGGCTGCTGTCAGTGGTATCTGGCAAAGGCATGCCCCTCCCCCTTCTCCTTACAAAATACACATACACGATTAACCATACATGTCCAAAACCACGTCCCCATCTATTCACCAATAGCCTTACAATGTTCCTGATAAGCCTGGTACAATTGTGAGGCTATCGGTAAAAAAATAGGGGGCATCATGGTTTTGTCTGATTTTAGATCATCTGTAATGGGTTTCTGAAGGCCAAAAAATGCACCAAACTGAAGAAAAAAAAGCTTTATGCATGCTCACCCTCTGATTGCAAGTGCCATATAGATGGTCTACTTCTGTTCAGTGCCCTAAGCTCTCTGCACTGAACTCATCTAATCTACTCCCCAGCTCTAGTGGTCTTCTGGATAAAAGCTAGAACAGTCATTAAAAGCAGATGGGGGAGCCTGGGACAGGAGTGGAGGAGATTAAACAAATTACACCTATAGACTGGGTTCACACTACGTATATTTCAGTCAGTATTGTGGTCCTCATATGGCAACCAAAACCAGGAGTGGATTAAAAACACAGAAAGGATCTGTCCACACAATGGTGAAATTGAGTGGATGGCCGCCATATAACACTAAATAACGGCCATTATTTCAATATAACAGCCGTTGTTCTAAAATAACAGCAAATATTTGCCATTATATGACGGCCATTCACTCAATTTCAACATTGTGTGAACAGATCCTTTCTGTGTTTTCAATCCACTCCTGGTTTTGGTTGCTATGAGGACCACAATACTGACTGAAATATACGTAGTGTGAACCCAGCCATAGCTTGATGGATGGCCATTTGCACGTTTAGAAAATTGCAGTTTTCTTTTGAAGCTGAAGTGTCAGAGGCAGTGCTGAACTGCAGTGGTATGCCTCCTTCTTCCCAACCGCCACACTATTTTCACTGATGTAAAGCCTGGTACATCAATCATGGAAGGCAGGAGACTCTGTGACACTTCACTAAGTGTGCAAACCGACAAGCAAACGCGTAAAAAAAAATCTAAAATATTTATAATACAAATTATACTATACACCAGTGCTGGTAATTTCAACCTATGCTGTTATACAATATTAGCACTCACCTGTGCTGAGAACCCACAGAAGAATCCAAACCAGAAATGCACTAGTGTAAAGGCAAAATTTTTATAGAAGAAATAGCAAAGGAATTTACACATTCGGAAGTACGACCAGCGCCCATGAACTAGCAGCAGTCTTTGTAGGTACCTAAACTGAGCAAATGAGTAATCACTGGCTAAAACTGCCTGCATGCCCTCCTGTCCGCTGATGCCAACACCTATGTGAGCACCTGAAATCACCAAAAAAAAGAGACAAAAGTTAACAGAGAAATTGGATTCTCTTATAAGAAAGTTGGAGAGATTTGTGATCTTTAGTTACCATACTTTCTGACAAATTACAGTTATGTTTTAAGGGCCTTTTACACGTGCCGATTATCAGCCAGGAGCTAGAAACACTCCTGCTGCCAACAATCGGCCAGTGTGAAAGTCACGGCAATCAGCTGAGGCCGGGATAAACACCTGATCCTTGGCTGAGCGTCTGTTTAGAACATTCTTTAAATTTATCGTTGTTGGACACACATCTTCCTGTGTAAACAGGGTTATGTGTGTCTAATAATAAAAGCAAACTGAAAGCACAGATCTGTATAGATCTGTGCTGTCAGTTTCCAGATCACAAGCAGTCTACACTTACCATGCTGTTTGTGATCAGGCATCTGGCTTCTCCAGTCCTCCAGCCACTGGGCTGTATCTCCAGGCCTCCTCTGGAATGACTGACAGCCAGAAAAGGCAGGGCCTATAGATACATGCGGCTGGAGGACTAGAGAAGCCAAATGCTGAATCACAAGCAGCGTGGTAAATATAGACTGCTTGTTATCTGGAAACTTACAGCACAGATATATACATATCCATGCTGTCAGTTTCCAGGGCTGCACAAACAATATAAGGATTGTTGCGGCAGCCCAAGCGCTTGATTTGTGTAAAGGCACTGTAAAGAAATTCTGATGTCGCTGATCGACAAAAAATCTAAAAGGACCCATATTCAATGTTCTGGGGCTGCTTCGGAAACTTGTCATGTTCACATGCTCATAATTGTGTCAGGATTTCAGAAGTGGATTTTGTGCCTAAATATTCTGCTGGAATTCAAGATGTTAATTTATACCCAATTCACATGGTCTAGAAATAATCCTTGCGGAATGAACAAGTTGCAAATTAGGAAACCCAGAGTGTGTTCATGATTGCTGTAGATTCAGTACAGAAAAGCTGCAGATTAGCTCCACTGAATTACATTGCTGGCACAATCTGAACATGGATGCAATGACTTTTGGCCTTTGGATTTTTCCCATGCATACTTTGAGAAACCCACAGTGGGTTTGCTGTGGACAAATCCAACCCATAGACACATACTTCACTCCACTTGCTTTCGAACTTTTCCACTGTACTGAAACAGTTTTTTTTTACAGCAGCAATAGTTGTTTTGTGCCTGTTTAATATAAAAGGAGGCCTGCCATACCCTTCAAACATAGTTTTTTTTATTGCAGATAAATGCTGTTTCTGGCAATTTTTTAATAGCTTTAATGCTTAATTATCCTTGTACTGTAATGCTCTCTTTCAAGCTCCTTCCAATTAAACCTTTTGAGTTATATAATGTGTTAATGAGCTTTTTAGTAAATGTTACTCAGCATATATGTTTCCGTGCACTTCATTATCAGGCACAGTAAAAACAGATTTGGTGAATGTAGCAACCTGCTTGGCATTGTATATATCCCCTGCAAACCTGACACCTGCAAAGACTTTCGACTAGAGGACCTTTCAAGGCATCCTCTTGTGCTTAGTGTCTGCAAAGGACCACCACATTTACATAGGCATTACATTGCACTTATACAAGTGTTTCAACACTCTCTAGACAGATCCCTTTTCTACCCTGTTGCTTAGGTCTTCCTCAGACACAAAATACAAGTATTTAAAGGAATATTTCCACCTGACATATCTATAGTATACACCATAAGTGTTAATTTATTAAAGGAAAACTTGGGGGTATACAGTAAGGGCAGGGGGGTGCAGGAGCATAATAAAGATGGACAACTGTGGCCTCCTGTAGCTCTAGGTCCTGAAATAGTCACAACCCAGCTGAGAAATGCCCGATTAGCCAGTCAGTGACTGGTGCGGGACACCACTGTATTCACTGACTTGCTTAGCAGGCCCTTCCGGCCAAGATGTGAAGACACTTAAACACAAGAGAAAAATGAAGACCGGAAAATGAGAGCGAGGTGGTGTAGGGGCATGGGGATGGGAAGGGAAGTATAGATTCTTTGTTATGTTCCCGTTTCCCCTTGCCTACACTGTTTTTTTTATTTACCCAGAGTTGTTCTTTAACGAAGAAGTTGCGCACACATCAGGTGTGAATACCCTTTAAATCTGTGACAAATTGTGCAAGTACTTTTTTATGGTAAGCATAAGGGTTGTTACTCATTTGTAGAATTTGCCATTAAAGTGTACTTGTTGTTATAATTTTCAAAATCTAAATCAACAGTAGATGTGATATAAAGCAAGTTTGAAATTTACATTCATACTTATATTTATTTATTTTTTGTTATCATGGAAAACACGGCACTTCTTGTTTTTTTTTGTTTTTTTTTAGGAATCTAAACACAGGAAGTCTCATGTTTTCCAGGTCATCTGACCGATCACAGAGAAGGCAGTCATGTGACTGATAGACACATTGAGCCATGACACAATGTACTGGTCAGGCTTCATGTGTTTAGACAAAGTGATTTTTAATGATTAATAATAAACAAGAGCTACTTAAAATTGTTTGCCATATTATACAGAATGCTAGTCGTTACTATGATAGTTTACTACATCTGATCCCAGCAATAGAAGGAACAATGTGGAACTACACTGAACAATTAGTGAACAAATGTGGAATCAAAGGGAACAAATGTGGAATTACGTCAATGTCAGGTCCCCGGCTGATTGATTGCCTGCCCAGCCAATCAGTGACTCCGGTGGGACACCACCTCAGTGACTGAATGGCTGCGTAGGCAATCGCTCAGCCAGGCCGTAATGTTTCTGCTGCAGAAGCCAGGTACATGATTACACGGCTTCCTGCAGAAGATGACAGTCGGCAGTGATGATTGGGACCCCAGAGTGGTATAACGGAGGTATGGGGACGGGTGACTTCACTTGTTTGTTTGTTTTCTCACCCACCCCCGCCTGCTGTTTTTTACTGTTCGTGGGACTTCTTTTTTAAATTCGAACTATATGCCTTCAGGAGATTGGACCTGGATTTAAGATAAGTATATCTTTGTTTTAAAGCATGGCAACTAAAAAAAATGTAAATTACAAACTTGCTTTATTTCCCATGTACTATTGATTTAAATTTTGAGTGTTATAACGAAAGGTACACTTTTACCTAAATGCTTAGTTTGTACATTTTTTCCCCCAGATATATCCCAGATATATATTTAAGTATTAAAGCACTGCTTAAAAGGGGGGTCATAATACACAGAATGTCTTTAGTTTATCTCATGTACAGTATATCTGAATGTGATGTGTTAGCCAGTTATGGCTCAAGAGACTATGGTACCCAAGCAACTTGACTAGTTACACTACACTGTAGTTTTGTGATCTAGAAAGCTATTAAACTGAAGCCTAAAAAGACAGGCTATAAGAAAGAGGGCAAACATATGAAGTATAGCATGCATGGCTGTCAGCTTACTTTTTATCATGCTGATATCATTAGCACCATCCCCAATGGCTAAAGTGACTGCTTTTTTATACTTTTTTACTAATTCAACCACTTGGGCTTTCTGAAGAGGAGTCACTCTGCAACAGATCACAGTCTTGCACATACAGGCAATCTCCAGAAATTCTTTCTCCATGTCTGCTTCCAGGGCATGAGCCTGTGAAGACAACAACATTGTTCTCACTTTTGAATTAAGAATTTTGTGCTAGCAAATAATATACCTGTAGCAATTGCATGTAACATCATCCAGACAAATTTATATACTTGTGCTTTGAGCTGAATTGCCCTAAATCAGAAACTTTTTAAACAGGATGCTGTCTACACCCTATTGTAAAGGCATGCTGAAGAACAGCAGCTTAAGCAGCACTATGGAAACCGCTAAAGAAGTTGATAAACAACTTTAACAAAGTTAAAGTGTCACTATCGTGAAATTTTTTTTGCAGAAATCAATAGTCCAGGCGGTTTTAAGAAACTTTGTCATTGGGTTTATTAGCCGAAAAATGCATTTTTATCATGAAAAAGCAGTTTGAAGCTCTCCCCCCTGTCTTCATTGTTCTCCTATGGAGAGAGCTAAATAAACGACCAAAACAGAACAACAAAGAGTTAATCTACAAATACATCGCCCTTTATCTCCTCTGACCATCACCAGTGACCTGTCTGAGCTCTGATTACAGCGTTCACCCAGCTCTGTGCCTGTAATCCTCTGTTATCTGCTTTCTGCTGTCGGCTAACTCCCTCCTTCCTCCTCCACCCTCCCCTCTCTATAGACCAGACTGGGTACGTCTGATGCAACAAGTCACAATTTCCAGATTTTTTGCAGTGGATGGAAAAGAGGAGGGAGGGGGGATCTGGGAAAAGGCTTTTTAAATGCAGACAATGGCATATTTGGCTAATAAACCCAATTACAAAGTTAAAATCGCCTTGATTTCTGCAAAAATAAAAAATACGACAGTGACTCTTTAAAGGAGAAGTCCGGCCTCAGGGTTTTTTTTTTTTTTTTTTAAATGGCAGGGCCGGGGGGGGTGGGGGGTGGACACAACAAATGGAACTAACTTACCTACGTGCCTGTGATTTGCCATCTGACCGCCCCCAGGACCCCTGCCGGAAGGCATTTTCCCCCCAAGTTGTGATGTTATCACAACTCGGGAGGAAGATGCTGGTCAGATGGCGCATCGCAGGCATAGGGAGAGGTTAGTTAATGTCATTTGTCCCCACCCCCGTTCCCAGCCATTTATAAAAAAAAAAAAAAATAACCTGAGGCCAGACTTCTCTTTTAACACTGTTAAAGTTGACCCTCTCAGCCAATCTGTGACTAGAGTGGTGTTCTGCTCCAGTCAATGACTGGCTGAGCAGCCAGTCCAACAGCGGAGTCGTGATCTCAGCAGCACAGGAGATTCCGGAGCCTGGCTGTGGTTCCGGGGTCGGTAAGATGGCGGATCACAGACATGGGGAGAAGTTAGTGTCGTTTTTGTCCCACCATCAGTTAAAAATAAAAAACCCTGAGGTGGAACTTCTCCTTTAAAGGAGGTTATTAGAGATTAGATGAAAGGATCTGCTTTCCAAGACACAGTACAATTGTTGTGTGGGAGCTATGTGGTCTCATAGGTCTCATACACATAAATGGGTATGAGATACATCCCATGCACAAGACCAGTCCTGATTTTTCTAATGTAAGACATCACCTTATAGACTAAAAATAAACATCTCAAATCTATGCTAAAGTATTTTATCAAAGAGCTTTTGTGATTAGTATACAGTACCTCAACAGAATTAACAATTAACAGAATTAAATAGTAAAAAAATATATATTCTTGCTCTCTACAGATAACTTATTAGTGAAACATTTTATCATCAACCAGAGAATTAGGTCAAACATAATGATAGGGTGAAATGCTTGATTATAAGCCTTTCTCTTCAGTAACTTGCGTTCCAATATTAGTACAAGAAACACATTCCCTAATGAAAACAAATTTCTTTTGGCAAGAATACAAGCTCTAGATTTACTGGAACTGCAGTGCAGGGATTATAGCCATAGCACATGGGATATTGAGGCTCTTTTACAATATTTAGAAGGTCAGTTTGTACTCTTGAATTCAGAAATAATGACAGAAAGGATAAGCATGCAGCTGCAAGAAAGCGTGAGTACATTCTACAGTAAGTATATTAATAACATTTTAATAAAAAGAAATTATTATTAAAAAAAAAACTTAAAGGGAAACTATCAGCACTCTGGTGCTCATCACTGCAGAGCGCCAGTTGAATTAATTAAAAGAGGTGGGACAGCCAGAAGGATCGGTGCACGGTAGTCTCGCCCCCAGTATGCCAAACTGCCTCAGTAGCATATGGAGTAAACAACAAATATGTGAAAATGGTGCAGAGGATGAAGATAAGAAACTAAGCTTTAGCAGGTCAGATGCTTATGTATATATGTACAGATCTGCTGTGTTCGGTAAAATAACTTCCATCCCTGTAATGTTTATATTCCCAAGGTATATGACCACTACCTGGGATTGCTCTCTGAACTGTGACCCTGCAGTTGCCATGCACCAGTGCAAACATTTTTCCATAATCCTGCTTGCTTGCATGTGAAGTAAAAACCAACTGCCAGTACTAATGGGCCAGATCAAGTGACTATGTTTGACTGTGTTGGAACTGAGCATGAGTGACCCAACCCATAGTAGGCACATAATGTAGGGGCAGGGCCGTATTCTGGTGCCTAGGGCAACAGCTTTCAGGGGGGCAGCACCAGGGAGCAGGGGGGAAAAAAAAAACTTTTTTTTTTTATTTATTTTTTTACTCTCCCACCTCCCCTTCAGACTTGCCAGTAAATCTGGTGTGTTTTCAAGGTGGTGGTGTTGGGGGTATGCATGTGGCGGAAACCACGCTCCAATTTCTTCCCCAGTAGTCATGTGCTGTTACCAGGATTGTTGACTATACACCTATTGGTTACCGCATGAGGGTCTGGTATCTGCTGCATGTGGTGATGTATAGTAAATGTGTGAACGCAGCCTAAGAATGATCAGATATCAATGTGATGGGGAGTGAAGATGGGGCGTCTTCAGGTTTAGTGCCTAGGGCAGCAGCAGCTGTTAATACGGCCCTGTGTAGGGGGATTAGTAATTCTACATCTCTCCAATGATACATTTCAAAAAATGCTTTTAAACTTAAAACAGGTTTCATTTAACATAACACACCAGTATAGACCTAGTTTTCTTTCTGGCACCACCTCTTTAAGTAAATGTTAGCTGTAAGGCTTCCTTGAAGGCAGTTTCTTGCAAAAAAAACAAACAATTAAACGAACCAACAAAAAAACCCACAAAGCTGCAAGATGTAATATTAGCACTGGTGTATGTATCAATCAGAAAAGGTGGTGGAAATGTAATTTTTTGGGGCTATGGGCCATCAAATGTAGAATAAGGGTTGATTCAAATGTCCCAGTGTACAGTATGTCAAAATAAATGCTAGAGTGAGATGTAGGGACCCACACCACACCAAAACATGCACTGCATAGACCGAGGCTCTGTTACTGAACTCTGCAGCTGACTGTCCGTTCATACGGCTGCTGTACGGGGGTGCAGACAATGGAGAGAACATATGTCAATTTGTGAAGGTAGAAGCAAGAAGTAGCACTCACCCGTAGTTGACAGCTTAGCGGCTTTATTGTTCCACGGAGAGCGGTGAGGTGAAGAGGTTAGGTGTGGACGCGCTCTGGGACGGCCGTTTCGGGGACACACCCCCTGGTCGACAAAGGGGGTGTGTCCCCAAAACGGCCGTCCCAGAGCGCGTCCACACCTAACCTCTTCACCTCCCCGCTCTCCGTGGAACAATAAAGCCGCTAAGCTGTCAACTACGGGTGAGTGCTACTTCTTGCTTCTCCCTGCACGCAATGTCAAAATAAAAACTGCAAGATCAGCTGCTCATCTTTTCAGTGAGGTCTGGTTAAGATAAATTAACTTCAGCAGTTTCAGCTTGACGCATCTTGTGTTCCCTTCAATAGTGGCTCCAGATCACTGGACATGTGTACAGAACCTAAATTACCAGTCATCAGAGACAAACATTGTCTCATGTCTGGTAGATATAGTAAATAGTGCCTGTTTAGTATGATAAATATTTATTATTTATAGTCAATCTTTTAGCTGTACATAAAACTAATATTATGGCCTTGCACATACCGTATAGTGATCTATCAGTAAAAACATCTTCAAAGCAGAGACTTACCAAACTATGTCCATTGATGACTAATGCATATTCACCAGTAACAGTTTCCTCATAGATAGACTGGAGCTTTGGTTCACTTGTTTTCTCAGAAAACTGATGCCCATTGAATAGGCTCACACTCTGTCCAAATGTAGCCTCTTTTGCTTTCCTACAATGGAAAATATGTAGTTCTGACACCAGTTTCAGTTGGTCTCCATTTGATGTGACAGTAATAATGATCTAAGCCTCTACCTTAGTTCTTCTCGCACCTCAGTTACAGTACGACCTGATACTATAAAAATATCATTCATGTCGTCAGTAAGCATGTGGCATGAATACCCGATGTTCATAGCCGTTTCTGTAAAAACATTTAAAACTATTATTAAAACTGCAAATCTAAAAAGTTAGTTAATAGGCCTACATTTTTCTTTAAGTACATTTAGTGCACAATATTTTTAAATGCAGGTCGTGTATCCTTATACTACAGCCAATGGGACAACCTGAAACCAAAAGCAAAATCTGATTCTATATAAAAACATCTTTACTGAAGGGCATAGCCATGAGTTTAAAAGATGGTCCTCAAAAATTGGTAGGTGTGGGGAAGAAGGACCAGCTATAGAATGTGTCTGATAGTAACATAGCAGCTCCCCTTTCAGTTTCCTTTACCTCAGGATAGATTGTGGCTTTAAAATTAGACCAAGATTGCTGCCCAGTGAATACTTTACCTGTCCGCGCTACGGACGTCTTTCTGTGGCTCCTGGCTCCCTGACATCCCGTTCAGCCACTTAGTGTTCTGTCCCACCGCAGCCACTGATTGGCTAAGCGGGACATCAGGGAGCCGGAAGCCACAGAAGCAGGCCGGAGCACAGATGGGTTTAGTATTCACTGGGCAACAGTGGGTTAGGGGGACAGGGCTTTACATACTTGCAGCAGAATAAAAATTTTGCTGCGAGTATGTAAACCTATAAAAAAAATTTAACTGGTCTGAAGGGGTATTCCCAGCTCAACTAATACAGTTAATCTCATAGGACTGTCTGGTATATATATATATATATATATATATATACTGATTGTCCCACTCAGCACTGATTGGCTGAGTGGGACACCAGGGAGTCAGGAGCCGGAGAACCAAGCTGAAGCGCGAGCAGGTAATGTATAAGCCCAGCAGCAGTGGGTTCAGCAGCAGTGTGTTCAGTGGGCAGGGGCTACATTCTCTCCAGAAGAAGATGAAAGGATAAGGCACTCATCAAGAACACGAATGAGTGAATAGGCAATAGCCTGTTTTGCCCCCTGGTGTGCATGTCTCTTCTCGGCCTAATGTCACTAAGGTTCTCTTTCCTTTTAAAGGTATACTTACAAACAATTAAAAAGACAACAAAAAGAACATAACATAGGTGACACCATAACGAGACCTAATTGTATCCATGCAAATCAGAACGGTGATCAAGACCTATTGGTCCAATCTCCCTGATTGGTCCGTTTGCGTACTCGCCCTCTTAGTTTTTTCTCCTGCCCACTGCTGTCATTACTATTCCACAGTACTGTATTCAACACAAAACTGTGTGTTTCACTGATTTTGCAAGAAATCACCCCAGTATGTATTCTTTACTAGATGATGATGTAGCAGAGCTGACGCGCGCATAGTGTAGCCAGAGCCGCTTCTGCCATGAGGCGGAATGAGTATTCCGCCTCAGGCAGCAGATTCTGCGGTCCCCGAGGGAGCGGCTTAATCTACCCCACTGCTGTCATTTTAGTTAAGTTAAACTTAAAGGGAACCTGTCACCCCCCGACACCCCCGCGTCCTGCAGACTATGTCCGTGATGTCACCCCCGGCAGCTCTCATCATCCGCCTCCACTCTGCACTTTGGGGTTAGTACCTGGGGTGGGTGGGGGTCGTGCTGGGGGGGTTTATCAGGTGGCCAGTTAATCTGTCGGGGAGGGGGGGGGGGGAGGCGGAGTGGAGACTGGAGGCGGATGATGAGAGCTGCCGGGGTAAACGAACTGGCTGGGAGAGGGGTGACGGGGCTTCTCATGTGAAAGATTGGGAGTGGGTGGTGCCCCTGGGTGTAGCTATGTGCTGCATAACAGGCATCTGTTTACCAGGGGTGGGGGTGTAGTGTATAGGTATAGGGTATACATCTCTGCTTGCTGACTGTGAATTCAAACATTCTAGTTCCATCCAGACTCTAAGGACATCCATAACACAATATACAGAGCAGTATGCCAATACCCCCTCAGTGACGTGGCTCCATTGATTCTAATGGATACAATTAGGTGTCATTATGGTGTCACCTATGCTAAGGATGTCATGTTCTTGTTGTTGTGTTTTTAATTGTTATATTGTATGTACTTTATTTGCCTTTAAAAGGACAAAGCAATGTAGTGACGTCAGGGCTGGGAGGAAGCATGCACGTCAGCGTGGGAAACAAGCTGTTGCTCATTCACATCGTCCATGCATCTGGAGGTCTCAGGGGCCGGATGCGGCCCACAGGCCGGCTCCCCTGTGATGTGCGGCACTCTGGTGGGGCATGACAGCTGCCAGACACAGGAGGATGCTGTGCTTGCCGTCCCCTGCCCCACCAGAGTGCCGCACGTCTTCCTTCTCCTGGAAGCCGTGCACGATGACGGCATTTCAAGGTGCGCCGCCTGCAGAAGACGGGCGCAGACTAGAGGAGAGAGAAGAGGACCTGGGCAGCATGGAAGCGGAGGAAAGGTGAGTGGGATGTTTATTATTTTATTTGGGACAGGCATTGGGGTTAACTAGGCTACCAGGGACAGGTTCTGGGGTTAACTAGGCTACCAAGGAAAGGCACTGGGGTTAACTTGGCTACCAGGGACAGGCACTGGGGTTAACTAGACTACCAGGGACAAGCACTGGGGTTAACTAGGCTACCAGGGACAGGTTCTGGGGTTAACTAGGCTACCAGGGACAGGTTCTGGGGTTAACTAGGCTACCAGGGACAGGTTCTGGGGTTAACTAGGCAACCAAGGACAGGCACTGGGGTTAACTAGGCTACCAGGGACAGGCACTTGGGTTAACTAGGCTACCAGGGACAGGTTCTGGGGTTAACTAGGCTACCAGGGACAGGCACTGGGGTTAACTAGACTACCAGGGACAGGCTCTGGGGTTAACTAGACTACCAGGGACAGGCACTGGGGTTAACTAGACTACCAGGGACAGGCCGCGGTTAACTAGGCTACCAGGGACAGGTTCTGGGGTTAACTAGGCTACCAGTGACAGGCACTGGGGTTAACTAGGCTACCAGGGACAGGCACTGAATGTTAACTAGGCTACCAGGGACAGGCACTGGGGGGGGGGGGGGTTAACTAGGCTACCAGGGACATGACTGGGGAAGTTAACTAGGCTAACAGGGACATGACATCATTTAATCGCGCGCCGCCTGCAGGAGAAGACGGGCGCAGACTACAGGAGAAAGAAGAGGACCTGGGCAGCGTGGGAGCGAAGGAAAGGTGAGTGGGATGTTTATTATTTTATTTGGGACAGGCACTGGGGTTAACTAGGCTACCAGGGACAGGCACTGGGTGTTAACTAGGCTACCAGGGACAGGCACTGGGGGGGGGGGGGGGGGGTTAACTAGGCTACCAGGGACATGACTGGGGAAGTTAACTAGGCTACCAGGGACATGACATCATTTAATCGCACGCCGCCTGCAAAAAGAAGATGGGCGCAGACTACAGGAGAAGGAAAGGTGAGTGGGATGTTTATTATTTTATTTGGGACAGGCACTGGGGTTAACTAGGCTACCAGGGACAGGCACTGGGGTTAACTAGGCTACCAGGGACAGGCACTGGGGTTAACTAGACTACCAGGGACAGGCACTGGGGTTAACTAGACTACCAGGGACAGGCACTGGGGTTAACTAGGCTACCAGGGACAGGCACTGGGGTTAACTAGGCTACCAGGGACAGGCACTGGGGTAACTAGGCTACCAGGGACAAGCACTGGGGGTTAACTAGGCTACCAGGGACAGGCACTGGGGGTTAACTAGGCTACCAGGGACAGGCACTGGGGGTTAACTAGGCTACCAGGGACAAGCACTGGGTATTAACTAGGCTACCAGGGACATGACTGGGGGAGGGGTTAACTAGGCTACCAGGGACATGACTGGGGGGGTTAACTAGGCCTACCAGAGGCATCACTAGGGGTTAACTAGACTACAAGGGGCATGACTTGGGGGTTAACTAGACTACAAGGGGCGTCACAGGGGGGTTAACCACAGCTACCAGGGGTATCACTGAAGGTTAACTCTGGCTACTGGGCATCACTAAGGATTCACATCAGGTACAAGGGGCATCAAAGAGGGTTAACTACAATAGCAGGGGCACTAGGAGGAATAATACTTTCCCTTGCCCCGGGTGCTGCAAACCAACGCTATTAACTGCCGCACAGTTTTTGTATTTTTAATTAACCTCAATTCTTTTTCTCAGTAATTCATAATACAAACAAAACATAGAGTCTTAGAAGCTGTAAGTAATTACTTAGTATTAGCATGCTAGAAGCAATGATGCAGTAAATAACACACAGTTTTCAGCATTACCCTGCTTATCTCCGGTTAGAATCCACAACTTAATATTTGCCAGTAAGAGACTAGCGATGGTATCAGTCACTCCTTCTTGTAGCTTGTCCTCTATTGCGGTAGCACCTAGTAGCTAAAGCAGATCACATGATAGCAGCCATGTTTTTACAAGAGCAATGAGGGTGAGCAATGGAACATGCAATAATTTCCATGTAACATGCCAATAACTTTTCCAAATAAAACCATATCATTACACAACTAAAGGGGTATCCATTTTTTATTTACATCTGTATTTTAGATAACTTGGTAGACAAGCTAACAAACATCACAAAAGGCATTAAAAAAATTCATTGCAGTTGTATTTGGATTAACGTTTCAAAGAAATCAAAGAAATTTGAAAAATGTTCAAAAGAGATTAGCACTTGACTTCTACATTACAAAACTTTAAAAAATTATGTCAAGATTACAAAACCTACATCTAACCACTGTTACCTTAAGTAGCTTGATTCATAGTCTTATAATGGACATGAATTACAAAGTTCATAGGACCAAGTATGTTTCCCTGTTTTACTATAACGAACTGTACATATGATCAGACATGACAAATAAAGGCATGTGTAGCCTGACACATACAGTAATAATCCCCACCATCTGTTCCTTAGTTGTTTGTAATGTCCATCTGGTACATAAGTAAGGCATAGATGACTGATGGAGAGGGTGTGACTATGGGGTCAGGCTACACATTTTTGGAGAAATTTATCACCAATGCCGAAAACGTGCATCTTTTCAGTGGGTTTACGCTGCACTTATCATGTCAGAAAAAAAGAGTGGAATTTGGTGTAAAGAGGGTGTGTCTCAACATTCCAGCACCTGTACTGTGATTTACGCCAGTAAAATGACAGAAACTTGTTAAAATCTACACCTGCTCAGGCCTGAAATAGATTTCAAAATGCAGTGCCAAGGCAGTTGCTGGTGTACGGGATTAAGAAGTGTGCAGCTCCTAATAAATAAAGCAAATTTTACTTAAAGGGAACCAATCAAGCCGAAATTGCCCCCATTGATAAGGAAACATGCTGGTACATCACCCAGCATGCTTCCCAAACATACCCCTGTACCTTCCGTCCCCTCCTTTATTACCCCGCAATCTTAAATTTGTGAAGTCCCGCGCCGTATGCTAATCAGCCCCAAGTAGTCTTGGTGGGATGAACTAGTCATGGTCCTGGGCGTAGTTATCCGGGTCCTGGGGGGCTTCCAGCGCCGTAATCACGCCCAGAGGGGCGTGATTCAAAGACCTGCGCTCCACCAACATCATCTCTGGCTTGCATTCCACGACGGCGGCCCACCGTTGTCTTCCGCACGCCACGCATGCGCAGTACGTCAGCGTCTTCTCCCGCCGTACTGCGCATGAGCGGTGTGCGAGAGACGCGACGCGCCGCCGACGTGGAACGCAAGCCAGAGATGACGTTGGCGGAGCGCAGATGCGTGATTACGGTGCTGGAAGCCGCCCAGGACCCGGATAACTACGCCCAGGACCATGACTAGTTCAGCCCACCATGACTACTTGGGGCTGATTAGCATACGGCGTGGGACTTCACAAATGTAAGATTGCAGGGTAACAAAGGAAGGGGACAGAGGGTACAGGGGGATGTTTGGGAAGCGTGCTGGGTGATGTACCAGAACGTTTCCTTTTCAATGGGGGCAATTTCGGCGTGATTGGTTCCCTTTAAAGGGGTATTCCCATCTCAGCTTGTTAACCCCTATCCATAGAATTAGGGAAAACAAGATGATTACTAGGGTTCATATGTTGGGACCTCCACCAATCCTTCAAACAGGGAAACAACCACCTTATAAAGAACAGAGCCCTTACTATACCTCTACGGCCACCACAGCCTGCACTACACTTATTTAATATGGGACCACAGAACATTTCCAAGTTCAACATTTGAAGATGTTTGGCAGCCCCATGGGAAATCAATGTAGGGCAGTTGGCCACACAAGCACAGTGAACACATTCATTGCAAGGATGATTGCGCCCCCATTCTAGGGATTGGTGGAAGACACAGCAAATAATCCTCCAGTGACCAGCTTGTTTTTCTCTATCCCACGGATTGGGTAAAATAGGCTGAGATGAGAATACACCTTTAAATCTAAAACACTAATCTTTTACATTTTGTTGAGACTCTTTTTGATAAAGTTCCTTAAATGAGGCATATGGATCTATAAATGCAGAGGGCATCAACTTTAAACCCAATGCCGTGTATTTATTCCTCAACTAGTTCCTAAATTACTAGGTGTTTCATTTATTTTGTCTACCCCCTGAACACTCAATTCGCATAGTGACTCATTGCCTCCTACTTCACCGTGCTTATATTATAATTCTTGTTTCTGAAATATGTGTATTTTTTTCATTAACTAAATCAACCTAGTATATAAACTAGTCATGTTCATTTACATTAACCTGCATAAACAAACAGAGCTATGAATTAAGAACATACCGTCATATCACTTTCTATTTGTTCATATGCAGCTGCTAGCCGCTCCTCCCTGTTGTCCATAGTAGTACTGGCTTCGTGATGGATCTTAAGCCACCACCTGAAGTCATCTTCAGTGAGGTCTTTGTATGCCAGGGCTAATGTCCGCAGTCCCTCACCTGCAAACTCCTGAAATATTTTATATGTATTTATTCATGCAATCTACTGAAGTGTAACAATCCACATAAAACTACTTGAAGTAGCAACTTTGAAAATGGAGACAAGTGATAAACTTTATTCTTCTGTTCATATTATGCTACTAGCACAACAAATACAGTACATCACACACATAAAAGGGTAAGAACCGTTGCACAGAGTTTGTATACATTTTTCAGTAATTTAATTTCCTAAAACACATTTTTTTTACTATTGGAAAAGTTGTAATAAACCTCTTCATGACTACAGGTGATTGATGCACGGATGTCCAGGTCAAATTGAAGCAGTGTTCCTCCTTCCGCCATAGTGCTTTTATTCTTCCACCTACATGGCTTGTTGGGGTGTAATTTTTTGCGTCATGATCTCTAGTTTTTATTGGTATATTAGTGTAAGAGAAAAATGTTGATTTTTTTTTTTAATTTTCTAAATATAATTTAAAAAAAAACAGCAATCCTGGTGTGTTTTTTCCCGCTTTTCATTTACACTGTTCACCGTGCATGAACAATATTGTTACATTTTAATAGATTAGACAATTCCGCATGCTTTGATATAGATTTCTTGTCACTGACTACCTTAAACATCACGATCGCTGTGCATCGCAGCGTTTAAGGCGCTTAATAACAGGCAGCTGCAGGACCGCGGCTGTCTGTCATTATGCCTGGGTCTGGGGCAGTAATGTGTGCAGGCCCGATCGTATTAAAATGGCCCTGCACACATTAAAACCCCTTCACTGTCAGGAACTTTATATACTTTCCTGCTAGACGGGGTATGTGCAAAGTATAAAGCCGTATGGCTGGCGTGAAGGGGTTAAAAATGAATCAGTTCTCCTTTGTTGTGTGGTTGATGCTCAACTTTGTTACAGTTCCCCTGCGCTAAAAACATATTGTCAACTGCAATCTTTTATTGCTTTGTATACTACTACTAAAAATTTAGGGATGGGCAAGCAGTAAAATTGGGTCTCTCTACCTTTCTCTCCCCCTGACCCTTGTTTTTGATAACCTGATCCTGCTCATGGTCATGAATTGCCCACAGTTCTTTGGAATACCACGTGTGTACAGTGCCATTTGTTTGGGCATGGGAAGAGAAATTCAAGTCCCTCTGGAAGCCTGTAATTTGGAGCGCAGCTTTAATTTTCACCCAAAAGCATTCAAAAGTTAAAACATGTTTGGCTTGCTGAAGATTTAAAGGAGGGGGGACACATCTGCATATCTGGCGGACTTGTAAACAAATATCCCCCTTTTAGAAACTTTTAACCACCTCAGGTTATTGGCAATGGGACACATTGGTCTCTGTCAATTGCTCTTCTCTTCATTCCTCATTCTCCCAGGTTTGTGCAGAAAACAAATATGCTTTGGATTTTTTCTGCAGGTAGTAAGGCAAGTCATTTCCAGACACTGGAAGGCTACAATAACCCCGTCTTCTGGAATGACTGGCTAAATTCAATTTAACCCAGAGGATGGAGGAAATACAGTTGATCGTCTGTCTCTTGTCTAGAAGACTGAACTCTGTTGTACTGATATTCATGTACATGGTCCTAGAAGCTCTAAGAAGACCTTGCTAAACTGCCCTGTAGAAGGAACCTAGTGGAATAAATACAAAACATGCCTAATACGTTACTGTCAGTATAAGGCTAAGAGTACATTTGGCGTAAGCCATATTTACAAAAATAATGTAAAAGTGCTGAAAAAAGTAGGATTAACAGAGATGAAGTGTGGTGCACACATTTTAGACATAAAATTGATCTAAACTTAAACTAATCTATAAAAATGCCATATTTATCAACGAAATGGCATACTCACATTGAGATGTTCTGAGGTTATGTACATTAATTCTTCGCTGCTAACATGAAGCCTCTCATACAGGATAGTGTCTGCACCTTTGCAGTAAAGTTTAATTTGTCCTTCTGGATTTCGCACTGGTGAAAAATAACACATACATTAATTGCTGTAAATAACTATTTTTTTTTATTTTTTATTTAATATCTTTATTTTATAAAAGGAACATACAAAAAATCTTACAATTCAATTATCAATCCCTTCCCACCCCCAACTGAGCACGGTATACTATCCTACTTTCTATCTTTTACATTTTTCCATAGTTATTATATCTTGACTCTCCTACTCTTCCTTCTCATAATAATCTCACCCATTCTCCTCTCCCCTCGTCTCTTCCATATAATCCACAAGCTTTTCTCCACCCCATCAGACTCGGATTTTTTGGGGATATCCAATTCTTAACTATTTGTAGTCTAGCTACAAATAGTAGCTTGTTCAATCTCCCCCTATCCTTTTTCCTCTCGACCTGGGTATCATCCCCCAACAACACCAAACCTGGTGTAAACAAGATCTCAGACTGCACCTCCTTTACTATTTCTTCTACCACTGCACTCCAATACTCCCTTATTCTGGGACAGTCCCACATTAAATGTAACCAGTCCGCAGGCCCTCCTCCACATCTAGCACAACTTGGGGGTATCTCTTTTCCTTATTTTAAACAGGAAGGATGGGGTATAGTATAGTCTATTGACAATATTAAATTGGATCATTTGATGATTACTATTTAAAGATACTGACCTAATGTTTTTCAAGACTCGTTGCCACCCTTCCTCTGAAAATACTCTTAAATCCGTTTCCCATCTACCCCTACTCTTAATGGTCATGTCATTATAACTAGTTTCTCTTAATTTAGCATATATCCTTGCCAATCCCTTTTCTCTATCTCTCTTCTCTAACAATGTTAATACCTCTGGGGGCTCTTGCACATAAAAAGGTCCTTCTCTTCCGACGCCAAATAGGCATATTTTAATCTCCCACATTCCAGCCAGCTTATACCCTTTAAAGAGTCACTGTCGTATTTTTTTTTTTTTTGCAGAAATAAATAGTCCAGGCGATTTTAAGAAACTTTGTAATTGGGTTTATTAGCCAAATCTGCCATTATCTGCATGTAAAAAGCCTTTTCCCAGGTCCCCCCCTCCTTCCTCTTTTTCATCCACTCTGAAAAATCTGAAAATTGTGACTTGTTGCAGGAGTCGTACCCTGTCTGTTCTAGGGAGAGGGGAGGGGGGAGGAGGAAGGAGGGAGTTAGCCGGCAGCAGAAAGCAGATAACAGAGGATTACAGGCACGGAGCTGGGTGACAGCTGTAATCCGCGCTCAGGGAGGTCACTGGTGACTGTCACAGGAGATATCCCGTGAGGGATTTGTAGATTAACTCTTTGTTGTCCTGTTTTGGTCTTTTCTTTAGCTCTCTCCATAGGAGAACAATGAAGACAGGGGGGAGAGCTTCAAACTGCTTTTTCATGATAAAAATGCATTTTTCGGATAATAAACCCAATTACAAAGTTTCTTAAAATCGCCTGGACTATTGATTTCTGCAAAAAAAAAATTCACGACAGTGACACTTTAAGTCGTACTCCCTCTGCAGATCCAACCATGATCTCAACTTGCCTCCTATGAATGCATCTTGCACTTTTTCTATACCCCCCTCCCTTAGTCCCTTTATATCTTTTAGTTTCACAATTTTATCTAAGTTAGTATTATCCCATAATGGTGTTTTATTTATAGATCTTGTTATTTTGAGCACTCTTTTTATCAACTTCCAACTTTTTACCCACATTTTGACCGAGGAAAATTCGTCCCACTCTCTATCTCCCAGCTGTCCAGACTCCAATTTCTCAATTATCCCTCCTCTCACCTCTTTCCCCCTCCTCAAGACCCACTGGACAAAGGGTATACTATCTCCCTCCCACCATAGATGTAATTGGGCTGCTAGGAAATACAATCTAAGATCTGGGACCCCAAAACCCCCTTTACTCCGAGGGAGGCAAAAATTCTTGAGGCGTATTCTTATCCTTTTCCTCCCCCAAATTAATCTATTTAATAATTGCTCCATTCTTTTAAAGGATGCCTCATCTATCCAAATCGGGGTGGAGTTAAACAGATACAATAGTTTGGGCAATATAATTGATTTAATCAACCTTATCCTATCCATTTTTGTTCTAACTAATTTCACCCATACTGCAACCTTCTCCTTTAAAGTTTTCATTACTGGAACTAAGTTATTTCCTATGAACTCATTCACCCTATTTGTTACTTTTATTCCTAGGTACCTAAAACAATCATTTTTCCTCAATACTCTAACCTTAATGTGCTGTGGGACCATTTGGTCAAGCCACGGACCAGAGAGGGGCATCATCGTAGATTTCTCCCAATTAATTTTTAATCCTGCTAGACTGCCATATTCTGCCATTATCCTCATAGTTTTTTCTAGTGAGATTTCGGGGTTCTCTAAGAATAATAACATATAGTCTGCAAAGAGACTTATCTTATCATCCTTCCCTCTTACTCCAAATCCCCTTATCTCAGGGTCCTCCCTTATCTTTACAGCCAGGGGCTCCATTGCCAAAATAAACATAGGGGACAATGGACACCCCTGTCTGGTTCCTCTCTCTAAAGTAAACCCTTCTGATGTTAATTCATTAACTGAAACTACTGCCCGTGGTTCATCATACAGCAATTTTACCATCTCCACATATTTCTTCCCCAAGCCCATTTTCTCAAGTACCGCCCAAAGGAACACCCACTCTACCCTATCGAAAGCCTTTTCAGCATCCAAGGACAGGATAGAGTGGGAGCCCCCCTCAGAACCCACCTGCATATTATGAAACAATCTGTAACTAAATAACTACATTTAAAAGTAAAAATAAAAGAAAAAAAATAATATAATTATAGTATAATATATTATAAAAAAAAAAATAAAAAAAAAAATATATATATATATATATATATATATATATATATATATTATTTTTCATGTAAAAGCATATACACTGTCACAAAAAAATATATGCACCCATGTCGCCCAGGTGTCATTTATCAGCAAGACAACGCTCGTTAACATACTGCGGAAATCCCAATAATGTATTCAAGGATATGACGTACTCCCATGGCTTGCCAGGTCACCAGACCTCTCGCTAATAGAGCATGTCTGGGAAGTGCTTGGAAGGCAACTACTGTTGTCCTTAAATACTGGTGACAGAGAGTATTTCCTATACCTTTTCATAAGATAAAATAAACACAAACAACATTATGCTGACTACAGAATAAGACAGGGTCTTATATTTTATTATATATATTTTTTTTCTTTGAAAAAAGGGCTAGAGCTTATACCCCTATACTGTAGCCCCACTATATGTTAGTATAGGCTCCTATACTGTAAGTTCCCCTGTAGTTAGGCCTCCATACTGTATAACTTCCCCCTGTAGTTGTTTCCCCACACTGTATACATCCCTGCTGCAGGTAGTCCCCATAGTTTATACCCTGCATAAATAGTTGGCCCATGTACCCCCTGCCCCCCCCCCCCTAATATTCAATGTCACCTACTCTGACAGTAACTGGGACTTATTTTTGGAGTAGGGCTTATATTTCAAGTAGGGATGGTCCGAACCGAGTTCGGTTCGGGTTCGTACAAACCCGAACCCTCAGTAATGATTCCCGCTGTCTGCCCGCTCCGTGGAGCAGGCGAATCCAGCGGGAGGACCGCCTGGAAAACTGAGATACAGCCATAGCCATAGGCTGTATCCCAGTTTTCAGGGCGTTACTCCCGCCGTATCCGACAGCGGGAATCTGCTGCCGAGCGTTCGGGTTCATACGAACCCGAACCTCGGCAGGTTCGGACCATCCCTAATTTCAAGCCTTCTCCAAAAAGCCCTAGAAATGAAGCAAGTCCTTATTTTCAAAGAAACATGGTAGGTAACTGCTTAAGGGAACATATCATCAGAAAAGGACATAATATTTCAACCATATTTTAGGAAAAACTTTTTTTTGCTAATGTAGTTTTACATTTTCATTCACCATCTATGAAAACAAAATCTGTCTACATTATTTATTTTTTACTCTGGATGCACAGACATAGGTTGGATTAAACATTTATGCCATTTTTTAACCCCATATAAACAAGAGAAAATATTACAGTGAATCTCTTTAAGTAATTGTTGAAGTACAGTGTGTGTTTTACTTAATGGCCTAAATTTGTCAATATATACTGTAAGTAGAATAAACTGACTGTAGACTTATTTTCTCTCTTACTCTACAGATTCTATTCACTCTGAATAGGCAAATATATGTTTACGGGTCTTACTTGTCTCCATGTGGATTAGCAGACACGAAAGGGGTGGATAGAGAATTGTGATGAATAACAGAGATTTCTCGTCTATCCATGGTTTTGGTTAGAAAATCTCTGAGGACAACCGCAGCTTACAGCCAATTTGTGTTTTAGGAGCTACATTTTTTTCCACATAGCCCATATAAATGTTCAACTAAACTGTAAGAAATATCATCTAAGAGTAATGGGTTTCCTGGCTCAGAAAGAACAATAAACTGAAGTGTAAAAGTAGGAGGGAAATTAGGACTTCTTTCACCTCTTGTTATTGTGATGTTATAGGGAACAACTATTATTAGAAATATGTAAATGTTTACTATGAATACTTTTAAATGAACTGTACACCTTATTCATTGGGTAAAAGTAAATATTCTTAAAGATAAAAGGTTAATACTAAAGACTTGAAAAGAGGACACAGTCTGCAAGGGAATATTCAGCCAGACATATGAGAGGTGCAAGCAGGGAGAAGATGATGGATTGAATGTGGGAACAAGCCAAAGAAGAGTTTCACAGTTCTAGGAATAGAGTAAGACAAAATCTTATGGACACAGAAATCAAAGAGACTACACATTTGCTAAACTTTTCTTTAGTAGAAAGATCTGATTCTGATCAGTTTGGAATTTTCATCTCCCAGAACAGAATGTAGTTCCTGCATATTCAAAATGATGGCAAAATCTCTTTCTGTCAGATGGATAGGCATCTAAGTTGGCTAAAATTGAGAGATCCCCCAACATTTTGTCGGGTTTACAGATGATAAGCCAAATGACATGTTAATAAATAATGGCCTAATAAAATAATAAAATAAATAATTAATGTGCAATATGAAAGTATAGAGAAATACAGCAGTTGAAAAGATGATTTTTTGTTTAACTTTCTTTCATGCACCATGATAATAGATTTAACTGCCCAGATAACATACAGAGAAACTTTGTAACTCTTCGCCAAACTGACTTCTTTTGGTCGCAAAATGTGGCTACTGTTTTGTTACAGTGCCCATTTTTTAGAAACATATTAACCTTTTAGAAACTGACAGTAAACTGTAAATTTGTAATCTTCTCTTTATAAACGACAACAATCTTCATGAACAACATGCATGTCATGGATCAGATGGGCAAGTATGGGACAGGTTCAGAGGCCAAGCTCACTCCATATGTGGTTGGTACTGGTTGCTATTTGCCATTGTCAATTACCATCATCAGAAATCAGTCTGATGCTGTCCGTTTAACTGTTAAGATGCCATGATCAACAGCGATTGTGGAATCTAGTCTAATGTTTGACAGGTGCCTCAGATTTTGGGGATTTTGTTTGGCAGCCCCCACAATGTGAGAAGCTAGTCACTTGTCTGATATCCCAAGGTCCTCTTAAGGTCTCCGTGGTTGCCATAAAAGATCTGTTAGGCTGTACTAGTAAGGCCCCGTTCACACAGAGCAAGAGCAGCGGAATTGTCCACCGCGGAATGCTGCCAGCCTCCGTGTCATAATGAGACTCTATGGGAGGCGTGCTCGTCGCATCCCTCAGCATATCTCTGTGCTGAAGAATGAACATGTTCATTCTTCAGCGCGGAGAGAGGAGCCGCACGTGCCTCAATCCTTTTTCTTTTTCTTGGATGTTTGTGTTTTGAATTGTTAGGACTTGCACTCACCATAGTATTGTTTAACATGGTGCCAGTCCAATTTTAACACTATGATCTGACAATTAAGTGAACTGAATTGCACTGAATTGTCAGACTGTAAATCTATTAGTACAGAACTGTAACTGTATATATTTAAAATAAATAAATAAATATATAAATAGAGAACACTAAAAGACCACATCCCAGAGCTTAATGAATTTAATATTCCAGTTGAAAATCTTTATTTATTCCATAGTGGAATGTATTGAGAACAATAAAACTTAATTATCAATATAGATCAAACAGATCTATATTGGCATGCAAACAGAAAAGCTAGGACTTAGCGTCTTTGCACAAATGGGGTTCTGCCGACTGGACCTTGGAGCTCCCAGCCCTTAAAGTCTCTATTTGTTACTTGTTGCTTATTTACTGTTCATGCTTATTTACACACACCAACATATATACATACACACACATATATATATATATATATTTTTTTTTTATTTATTTATTTTTTTTTCCTGACACCAGGGAGTAGGCGGCTGAGGGACACGACGTCCACTCACCTCCCCGGATCCAGTGGTGGGTCCCGCATCGTGGCGCTCCGGTCCCTAGTTCGCGGCCGCTTCCTGGTGTCTGACACGGGCCCGAGATGTGACGTCTCAGGTCCGCTCAGCAAGTCAGTGAAGGAGGCGGGATCCATTTCAAGTCCTCTTGTCTCGTATCGTCTCAGGCCCGTGTCAGACACCAGGAAGCGGCCTGGAACCGGAGCACCGCGATGCAGGACCCGCCCCTGGAACCGGGGAGGTGAGTGAACGTCGTTTACCTCAGCCACCTCCTCTCCGGTGTCTTCTAATGGAATCTGCTGTTTTGTTAGAACAGCGCTACATGCTGTGCAATTATTCCTGTCAAATAAGATTGAATCTACAATTAGAGCTGCCAACAAAGATGTGAGCTCAGTTTACCTTTTCAAACCTACCTAAATTAACAGTGTTTGGGTATTTGCTGTAGTATTAAAAGGCAGTATTACAAAAAAACAAATACATTACCTATAACAGACATTCTTTTTCTGACATTGTTGAAGTCTAATATGGCTAACAGCTGGTAAGTTACGATTTTCCCCATTTCTTGCACAGTGATGGTCTCGGGTGTTCGAGATTTGAATATGAAGCCAAAATTTCTTGCAGCAGTAACCAATGCGCCTTCATCTGGAGACTGAACTTGGTAAACAAGTTCCCCTGTGCAGTTAAAAAAAGGGATACAAAAGATCATTCAAAAGCTAAATATTATTAAAAATATGATTAAAAAGCAACAATACCTGACATCTTTAGGTATATGTATGTATCCCACTGACCTCTTAAGATGGGTTTTTATCTTTTTGTCTTTTTCAGAATTTGAGAGTCAAAGATTATGAAAATGAACTATGAATGCTAGTATGAACAACTAATAATTAGATTCTACTAACAATAATTAGAATATTTAGAATAATTATTAGAATATACTGGATAAATAGAACACAAATATCGGGAAATCAATGAGGTGTCATGAAGGTGGCCTGGTAAAACTGCTATTGCCCCACTGTACAGCTCCAATTTACAGAGTATAGATTTAAAAAATGAAAAAAAAATGCAGCATAAAATTTACAATGGGAAATTCAAAAATCATGTTTTAATTATTGACCTTCTTAAGGAACGGATCTTAGTCTATATATTTTTGTGAGAGACAAGGGACTTGTTATACCAGTATAAAATAACATGCAATAAACTACCTGTAACTATGTACACTGATTTTAAAATATCCCAATATACATTCTAGAGACAAACAGCAGCATTTGATAAAACCATATTTAAAACTGGTAGAAACACACTGGGATAATAAATGGATTAAAATCTGTAAACTTGTTCTAGCTGAGGATTTATTATTATTTACTTTAAAATGCCCTTGATTCCAGAGCACTATACAAGCAACATTACAAAATCAAAACACGTTACATGAATAAGGTGAATGGCAGACTGGAACACAGGATGTAGGTAAGGTGTTATTAGGACCATTTTGGTAGGGTTGCTCCTGTATTAGGGTGTTAGCTTCATTTAAATGGTAAGGTGGAATGCAAAATAATGGAACAATACTATTGGGAAACCCCATACCCACACCCAGAATGAAGAAATCTGATAATTCATTGAGGTTTTATGAAGACGAATCTACCCCTCTTCCTATGCTACTCCCAGGGTGTCCCAATGTGCAGGCCTATGAAGGACACTGGTAAATATAATTAGTGTTGTAATATAGTTTACTTTACTTTCTCAGGGCATAAACCCACACACCGTATATGCAGCGTATTTACTACTGCGATACGCAGCAAATACGCAGCAGATTAGATCTAAATAGCTGAACACAGCATCAAATCTTCACCATCACATCTGCTGCGTATTTGCTGCGTATTTGCTGCGTATACGGTGTGTGGGTTTATACCCTCAGAGTACCTTATGAGTTGAGCATGAGTCTACACTCTACAGCTGATGTGTTTTTTTTAGATCTGTTACACCTCTATATCCTTTTCTATTTGTAATTATTATTCAAATTAATAGTAACATTTTGGTGATTTAAGATTAAAAAAAACTGCTGAACACAACCATGCATCGTATGTATAAAAATGGATACAATGCAACTAAACGTTCTAACTGAATTCAAATATTTTGAATTGAAAAAAAAGAAAAATGAATAACTGCTGAAACATCCATGATCTAAGCCAAACTAAACTGTGGTAGACATAAGGGAATCTCCTACCAGAAGCCTGTAATTGTTATATTTAACTAATAAAACTGTAAGGATCCACCTTAAACGGGAAGGAAATAAAACATTTAAGTTTTGCAATATCTATAAACAATTGGAAAACATCCTTTTTTGGTCAAATAAATGCCAATGAAAAAGGTCACTGGGAAGATGTGTGGGATCCATTCATAAACATACAGATCATGAGCAATTTCATTGGTATCAGAAATGAGTCACAGAAATTCAGAAAATTCCAGAACTGCAAACACGTGTCTGACCTAAAAGCCACGAGGTAGCTAAATTATAAATAGTGTGCGCTCAAATAGCATAACTTCTGTATGGTGGATCAGTACATAGCGACCTACAGTAACTGGAAATCTGCATCCTGGTTAACCCTCCCCTCTACTAAAACTGCAAATGACTGTAACACACGGTTATCCCAAGAACACACACAGAATAAAGTTCCACAAACCACCACTGATTTCCCTTCTGCTACAGTGAAAGGGGTATCTGATTATGTTAACTCTTACTATGCCTGATTTTCATAGGTGTACAAAAGAACAAAGCCCTATGTTATGCAGAAAATGAAGAATCCACACACATTACTGGTATCAATGTAATGGCGATATGGGGTAAGTATACGGGGCTCTAGCGGGGGTTGGGCGGCCTGAGCACAATTATGCTCAGCCAATCGCGGCTGAGCACAGTTATGACGCGGCAGAGGGGGGACGGCATGAGGGACGGCAGGAGCGGGTCAGCCGACCTCCCGAAGATTACATCACTGTCAGAAGACGGCGGACGGGGGTCGACACGTATCAGGTATGTATAATGCACTACACTTCCGGGTCCACGGGCGGGAGTCGGGGAACACGGGGAAGGGGGCCATTCACATACATAACATACATTACAAAGTTGTATAACTTTGCAATGTGTGTTATTTTGTGAATAATTTCTTAGCGCCACACTACCCCTTTAATAGGCCATAGCGCTTGCATTTTTTAACCTAGAAACCCACATGAGCCCTTATTTTTTGAGCCACTAATTGTACTTTGCAATGACAGGCTGAATTTTTTCATAAAGTACACTGCAAAAGCAGAAAAAAAATTAAATGTGTGGTAAAAATGGGAAAAACATTTTTTTTATTTGGGGGGGTTTAGGTTTTTATGACGTTCACCCTAGGGTAAAACTGTCTTGTTATACATGTTCCTCAAGTCATTCCGATTACAACAATATGTAATATGTGTAACTTTTATTTTATCTGATGGCTTGTAAAAAATTCAAACCATTGTTAACAAATATATGTTCCTTAAAATTGCTCTATTCCCATGCTTATAACGCTTTTATCCTTTGGTCTATGGGGCTGTGTGAGGTGTTATTTTCTGCGCCATGATGTGTTCTTTCTATCGGTACCTTGATTGTGCATATGTTACTTTTTGATCGCTTTTTATTACAATTTTTCTGGATTTGATGCGTTCAAAAATGCACAATTTAGCACTTTGGGATTTTTCTGCGCTTACGCCGTTTACCGTGCAAGATCAGGAAGTAAATAAATTAATATTTTGGGCGATTACGCGCACGGCGATACCAAACATGTTTATTTATTTATTAATTTAGTTTTATTTATAACATGGGAAAAGGGGGGTGATTCAAACTTTTATTAGGGGAGGGGGCTTTTTATTAATAACAACACCTATACTAGAAGCCCCTCATTACGGTGCAGACCCCGGCCCAGGTAAGAAGCCAAGAGGATCGCCCCTCCGCGATCGCGTCACGCGCGCGGGGGGGGTTGGGGGGGCCATCCGCCTCACTACACACAGGCAGGTACGCCTGGGGTCATCTAGGGGTTAAACGCTGCAATTGCTATAACTCACAGCATTTAAGGGGTTACTGATGTGTGTGGGACTGCTCTTACTGCAGTGGTCCCACACACATTAAGCCGCTCTCACAGTCTGTAACTTTAATACACATTCCTATGCTATGTACACTCCACTCTTCTTTTACAGCGAACTAACCATATTAACATCAGATTTGACACTGCAGTGCATTGTTGCATGTTTTTCAAGTTTAAAAACTAAGGCAAACTCTAAATGAAAACTGATTGCTGAAACTTTGTTATGTGGTTTACAATTTTACAAAACGCAGTCACTGACAGGCGGGTGCAATGTATTTTTATAGGATAAAACTAGTTAGCGTTCTCATTTATATCCTAAAAACTGAACAGCCTTATCTCATACACATGATTATTGGTCAGCTGAGATCAAAATTTAGATTTTCAGGGTAAGCCAGATAGACTACATTGATTCCCACTCACTAGCAGTTCAGTTTCTATTGGTCCTTAACCCTGTAGAACCATGTCAAGCTAATAAACTCTTCTCCCTTAAAGCTCTTTAAAAGAAACAAATGAAAATTTACCATTATCACATAATTTAAACTGACAATAGTGACTTGCCAAAATAAATGTTGAAATAAAACTTAGGGATCATTAAATAATATTTTTCTCAAAGGAACACAAAGTGCAAGAAGTGAAGCCAATAACTTTGACTGCATTGGGAAATAAAACGCTGATGAACAGAAACTGTACTATAGACTGGCCGAATCCAAGAGCTTGAAATCTCTTTCTGGTGACAGTCTTGGATCCAGTTATCAGTATTAAATCCACTGGTGACTGTAAGGAATACAAACCTGCATTTTTTTCTTCAGACATTACTGTGTGACATAAGGAGAGTAATCTGAAGAATTCCTGCACATAGGGCTCTTCTAGCTTTATAGCCTCGATTAAGCTGTGATCATAAAACTGAAACTTGCTATCAGCAAGAGGGTTGAATGAAAAGTCCACTGGAACTGTTTTCTGGAAAAGACATGAGCGCAGATAACAGGATATTTCTCAGCAAGCACAAACCAGTAAATTATAATAAATGTATCCAAAATAAAAGACATTGATGGTAATCTCCAATAAATAATAAAATGCGGAGGAAATCAAAGCAATCCAATGCAATGCCACAATCATAATTCATATTTGTAGACAATAAATTGTATGACTGCCAGAAGGTTAATCCCTATTAATCTTTAGTGACTGCGTTCTGGATTGCGCTTTAGTTGGACAGTCACTGACCTAAAATGTCTCAAAGTTCTCATGAGAATCAAGTGTTATAATCTAAATCCCAGTTTATTTGAAGCAGCTGTGCTTGCACATCGACAAACTATGGCCATATTTTTTTTATAGGCAATGATTTATTTTTTATTACAAACATTCATGGACATCCAGCAGCCGCACCTCTTGACACAGAATGTTTTCTAGCTTTTCCTGTCTCTACAGAGACAATAGTATAGTGCTACTACCTTACAATGTATCCCCTTCCAATTACATGCCTCTTACATACTGTCAGAAAATATAACTGATGTACACTCACCAGCCACTTTATTAGGTACACCTGTCCAACTGCACGTTACCACTTAATTTCTAATCAGCCAATCACATGGCAGCAACTCAGTGCATTTAGGCATGTAGACATGGTCAAGACAATCTCCTGCAGTTCAAACCGAGCATCAGTATGGGGAAGAAAGGTGATTTGAGTGCCTTTGAACGTGGCATGGTTGTTGGTGCCAGAAGGGCTGGTCTGAGTATTTCAGAAACTGCTGATCTACTGGGATTTTCACGCACAACCGTCTCTAGGGTTTACAGAGAATGGTCCGAAAAAGAAAAAACATCCAGTGAGCCGCAGTTCTGTGGGCGGAAATGCCTTGTTGATGCCAGAGGTCAGAGGAGAATGGGCAGACTGGTTCGAGCTGATAGAAAGGCAACAGTGACTCAAATAGCCAACCGTTACAACCAAGGTAGGCAGAAGAGCATCTATGAACGCACAGTACCTCCAACTTTGAGGCAGATGGGCTACAGCAGCAAAAGACCACATCGGGTGCCACTCCTTTCAGCTAAGAACAGGAAACTGAGGCTACAATTTGCACAAGCTCATCGAAATTGGACAGTAGAAGATTGGAAAAACGTTGCCTGGTCTGATGAGTCTCGATTTCTGCTGCGACATTCGGATGGTAGGGTCAGAATTTGGCGTCAACAACATGAAAGCATGGATCCATCCTGCCTTGTATCAACGGTTCAGGCTGGTGGTGGTGGTGTCATGGTGTGGGGAATATTTTCTTGGCACTCTTTAGGCTCCTTGGTACCGATTGAGCATCGTTGCAACGCCACAGCCTACCTGAGTATTGTTGCTGACCATGTCCATCCCTTTATGACCACAATGTACCCAACATCTGATGGCTACTTTCAGCATGATAATGCGCCATGTCATAAAGCTAGAATCATCTCAGACTGGTTTCTTGAACATGACAATGAGTTCACTGTACTCAAATGGCCTCCACAGTCACCAGATCTCAATCCAATAGAGCATCTTTGGGATGTGGTGGAACGGGAGATTCGCATCATGGATGTGCAGCCGACAAATCTGCGGCAACTGTGTGATGCCATCATGTCAATATGGACCAAAATCTCTGAGGAATGCTTCCAGCACCTTGTTGTATCTATGCCGCGAAGAATTGAGGCAGTTCTGAAGGCAAAAGGGGGTCCAACCCTTTACTAGCATGGTGTACCTAATAAAGTGGCCGGTGAGTGTATGTCCGTATTTAGGAAATAAAAACTTTACGGGTCCATTTTTAAAATTCAACTTTTGGACTATGTATAAAAAGTAATATGTTTGGCATGCATTTTGGCTGGGATGAATATTTCCATTGTACAGTATATCAGCATTGTCATCCATCCAAGTTAAAAGCACATGATTAATATACACTATGGAAAAGTGTGCTTTGCATATGGTCTATCTTTATATACAGTAGCTTCAGCTAAGTTGTTAGGTTAAACAACTGTATACCTGAATCTAGAGAAAGCATTGTTTTGTCAGTTTTCCTACAACACATAAAAATGCACAAATAACAAGCAATAATAAATATGATTTCTCAAAACTGAGAACAATTAATACCTCAGTAACTTCCACTTTCCGACCCAGCTCATCACGCACTTCACCTAGAAAAGAAAAAATCATTAAGGAGTCTTAAGACTCAACATCTACAAATTTCAACAGCTTGTATGTTCAAAGAAGTATGCTCAATAAAATGTTAATGCGGTTTCTGGCAAACTAAGCGAAGAAGCATAAAAACAGCATATCAGAAAAAAAAAAAAAAACTACACACAATACAACAGAATACTTTTGTGTGGCAAATAGCAAAATAGCTAATCACACAACAGAATCACTGTATAGTTGTTTAAAGTGACTCTGTACCCACAATCTACCCCCGCCCCCTCCAAACAGCTTGTACCTTCGGATAGCTGCTTAAAATCCAAGATCTGTCCTGGGTTCCGTTTGGCAGGTGATGCAGTTATTGTCCTAAAAAACAACTTTTAAACTTGCAGCTCTGTGTCAAATTGGCGTATCCTAGAGTGTCTGTGCCCTAGGCCTGAAACGCCCCTCTGTCCCTCCTCCCTGCCCTCATCATCATTAGGAATGCCCCTGGGCATCACTTGTCTGAACACTGCACATGTGTCTTAACGATCCAGCACATGTACAATGTTCAGACAGGTGATGATTAGAAGAAATCCTGACCAGGGGCATTCATAATGATGAAGAGGGCGGGGAGGAGGGACATAGGGGTGGTGCAGGCCTAGGGCACAGGTGCTCTAGGCCATACCTATTTGACACAGGGCTGCACGTTTAAAAGTTGCTTTTTAGGACAATAGGTGCTTCACCTGCCAAATGGACCCCAGGACAGCGGTTTTGGGGGGGCCGGGGCAGATTGTGGGTACAGAGTAACTTTAAGCAATGCTAAGTACACTTGTTTTTAAAAAATATTTTAAAAACGGTGTGATTTTGTTACACTAACACTGCTGAGGGGTGGCAAGGTGTTTTTGTGCTCTCACTGCTGTTATATCAGCTCAGCTGTTTGCCAGTAGTACACACACAGTAATGGTACACCAATAGATTATTTGACAGATCATTGAAGCCAAAGCCAGGGACAGACTAAAAACAGAATCAGTCATAAAGGAAAGACTAAGATTTCTCCTCTTTTCAAATCCATTCCTAGCTTTAAGGTCCTATTACATGGAGCGATTTTTAACGATTAACAACTAATTAAAAAACAATTGCAAACTAGATTGTTTATCGTTAACCTAAAATTGTTCACCAAATTACACAGAACGATAATCGCTAGTTACGATCGTTACTATGATCGTTATTACGATCATTTATTCCTTCTGATCCCAGCTAAACAATGACAATGTGCTATTACACTGAACTATTAGTGAAAAAATGCGGAACTTGAGTGACTGAATGTGGAATTACCACGAACGATTAGCGAACGATTAACGATAATTTTAGGTCCAGATCTAAATGAACAATCAATGACATACAAACGATTTTTCGATCGTTGCCTGCAATTACACAGAACGATGATCGTTTAAATTCGAACGATTTAACGATTTTCGCACAATAATCGTCCCGTGTAATAGGGCCCTTAGCCATTAGTTTCTTCTCTTCTCTTCTCTACATGCACACTCTGGGCTTTCTTTCCTGCACATAGCAATAGCTAAGCTCTGTGCTTACTTCCTGTGTTCTATCTTAGAGGTCCCTGTTACTAGAGACAGACTGAGCCTAACAGGCAGTGGACAGAAAATGCGAGGAAGTGAGAAACTTCATAGCGAAGAGTATAGGTTTTCTTTCTGGGGTAAGGAGTCGTCATTCTTAGTAAATCAAGTGAATTACAAAAATGTTAGGAATCACATAGACTATTAAATGCAATAAGTTGTTTAAAAGACAGTTACCATTTAAGGTCCATTCAAACATACAGGATCTGCAGTAGATTTGATGCTGTGTTCGGTCATTTAGTTACATTGATATCTGCAGCATCAAATCTGCTGCAGATCCTGTACTGTATGTGTGAAAAACCCTTAAACCAAATGTCTCCTCCTTCAGTAACTTCACTAGATTTATAAATTAAATGTAAAGACGAGTGAAGCGCTGAAAAATTCACAAATTTCCCTGCAAATTTGCAAATATTCGCAAATCACACTAAAACAGCTAAACATTTTTTTAGCTGTAGAGAGGAAGCAGAATTCCTAGCGAATTTGTAAAAATTCATCAACATAAAACATTTTCGTTTCCGTTTTGCTCATGTAAACGAAAAATTGCTAAATTGGAACTAAAACTAGTCATCTGGGTGGGCAAGCCACCTGTGACTAGTCACCGCTCTTTGCCTGTTGGAGAGCAGTGTGGGCATGACTGACAGGCAGAGAGGTCCGTTAGTGGCCTCTCTGCCTGACAATCATCCCTGCATTGTATGCTGACAGAGAGCAGTCACTAGACAAAGCATACTTTGCCACTGTGATGATAGTGAATCTCAATCTCAAGTAGGATTAAAATATTTTACTTAGGCAATACAATTAGAAGTGGGTTTTTAGCATATATACAGTATGTATGCACCATCATGATATAAACCCACATTAAATCCCAAGGAAGGAACTAATGCAAAGAACCCTGATTTATGGACACAATTATTTTATTCCCTTATTTTACTCACCAAACAGTCTTCCATTGATTGAGCATTTATTGAATGTCATGATGTTCTGAGTAAGTGTCCCCGTTTTGTCTGAGAATATATATTCTATTTGCCCTAATTCTTCGTTAAGGGTTGTAGTCCGAGCCTCAGCAGGGGTCCCTCTTTTAGAATAGAACATTTTACGGTCCCAGTTGATAAAGTAGCTATGTCCCAGCCGAATAACTTCAACACTTCAAAAAGAAAAAAAAAGAAAGAAAAAGAAAAGAAAATCAAAGGATGTGAGCAAGAATTGGCTTTTAAATACATTGCACTATATATTAGAAATAACAATGGCACAAAAAAATCATTTATAATAAAATGATGGGGTGATGTATATATAAGCATGCTTTTCACAATGAGGTACATGGAAAAGCATGATGAATTATTCTTAGTTACCCCAAATACATGCTGTAAATACATAATCCTCAGAGAGGACCTAATAATTCCACCTAATAATTCAATGGGTGGGAACTTTGCTGAAAAGTGGGACGTGAATGCTAGATTCAGGAAGTGTGATATGAGGCTGAGAAGGCATGATTCATGTTTAGGAGGGTTTGATTATGAAGTTTCTAATCATGTCCCTTGAAAATAGCATTTACATCCTATTTTGTAATAAAGTTCCTGTCCATCTTTCAGTGAAAAGTATAGACAAACAAATAGTGATAGTAGTAGTAGTAAAAACACCATTGGAATCAGGGAAACTGAGGCTATAACATATTTAAGGGATTATCCAGCATTAGAAAAACATTGCCATTGCCAGAGAAAGCACCACTCTTGTCTCCAGTTCAGGCGTGGTTTGCAATTTAGCTCCAGTCACTTCAATGGGGATAAGTTGCAAAACTTGCACCCAAACTGGAGACAAGAGTGGTGCTGTCTCTGGAAGAAAGTGGCCATGTTTTTCTAACGCTGGATAACCTCTTTAAAAAAAAAAGTCAGCTATACAGTTTAATTATTTTCAATATAATAAAAAAATCGAATTTTTCATGTGAAGTAAAAAATATGCCTCAATTTATGTGGAATAAAATAGCTTTAATTGATAGAACAATGCCATTATAATGAATGTTTGAGGACAATTCAACCGACACTGTCGGACCACAGACACGCTAAAAATCCATTTCTATTTTTACTGTTTCCAACATATCAACTTTTTTTTTTTTTCCCCACCCAACCCCACCCCATGGGACTGATCAGGAAGCCAACAAACCCAGAAACAGCATATCATAGTTCTGGACTACTAAAACAGCTTCCCTTAGGTTACTGTATTCATATTACCCAAATTGTTTTTTTTCCTGATATTATTCGCTTGATGATACAACCTCTCATATTCCATAATTGTTTTAATTTGGGAATTCCACTTATTTACATGCGGGGGATTAGCATCGGTCCATGCTCTTATGAGAAGATATTTGGCCAAAAACAAGGTTTTCAAAAGGACAAGTTTTTTGCTTCTGGGCCAACATATCAACTTTAACAAGTAATTGTTTATTTGTTTTCTGATATAGCCCACCCATTACACCACAGCTACAAGATTGTAGTCACTTTACCTATCAGTGGTTTTAACTTTATGGCTGCTTGGAATAATACCGAATGAGCACTTTTAAGAAATCATGTTGTACCACAACAGTAAAAATACCCCACTGGACCAAATTTTTCTGAAACATGGGATATATTTTTAACTATATTACATACATTGGCACTGTTGATCATTTATAAGCATGTACTAGATTCCGCACACCAGTGAAAAGGTGTTGTGATATTGTAGAGGACACAGTGAATGGTTTCTAATGGTTAAATCAGACTTCATATTGGAAAACATTAAGAATTTGACTTTTTTCCCTATGTACTTAATCAGGATAGATATATACCACCTATTATACCAATGGTAAAATGTAACTGACCTCCAATAGCCACCTATTATAAATTGAAGATAACTGAATGCACCATGTATTAATATTACCTTTTTCAACTACACCAGAACTGAAGGAAAGTTTTTGAAATATCAGTTGAGAAAAAGTTACTGTACGGTTTTGGGGCCCCATCAATGTGAGCCAAAGCATTGTTGAACAATGATGTATCTTTTTCTTCAGATTGGTGATCTGCCAAAATTTCTTCAAAGACACAGTAACACCAGTCAGGGTAGTCATAAAACATCCCAGAAGAATATCAGGCATCTATAGGCCTCTTGTGTTAATGCTCCATAGACAGATAAGGAGAATGTTTTGGCCAGAAGAGGTCTTATTAAGTTTGGTGTTAAACTCATACAGCGTTCATTACAGCTGGAGAAGAACATCATACTGTACATCAAGAGACAAAACATAGTGGTAGTAGTGTGCTAATGCAAATCTGGATGGCTCCATCTGTTATGAATGTTATCTGTCTGTAAACTGAAGCCTAACTGGGCAATGACAGAAAGACAATGAGCCAAAAATCCATGTTTTCATTATAATGTCTGAAGAAAAACAACATGAACATTTCGGATTTCTCTAGTCATAGACTTGACACCAGGAACGAGTACATGACAAAATCATATCCAAAGAATAGACTGTTACTCTTCACCCCTTCCCGTCAGTAACATGTATATATACGTTCCTGATGCACATACCCTGTGCAGTAGGAATGTATATATATGTTCCTGACTACCTGATGTGAGCGGGAGTGCTGCATCGAGAGCAATCCCGCTCACATCAATGACCGGGGCCTGGAGGTAATGAGAGTCAGCTGCGATCCTGCAGCTGACTCTCATTAACCTCTTAAACGCTGTGATCTACAGCGATCACGACGTTTAAGGTGCTCAGTGACAAATCTAGCATCTGTCACAGAGTGATTGGGACCCCCGCAGTCTCAATTGCATGTGCCGACAGGCGGGGGGTAAGCTCCTAACCTCCGTCCTGTCGGTTTGGCGATCCATGTATAGAGTCTGCTCTCAGACAGGCTCTATACATAGATCGCCAATAACACTGATCTTTGCTATGGCATAGCATAGACCAGTATATGCAATCTAATGATTGCATACTTTACAGTGATAAACAAGTAAAAAAAAAAAAAAAAGTTTTATAAAAGTATTAAAAAAAACCTTATAAACCCCCTCCCAATAAAAGTTTAAAAGACCCCCTTGCCCATTGTAAACATATAAATATAAACAAATAAACATATTACACATCGTAGCGTGCGGAATTGTTTGATCTATTAAAATATAACATTATTGTTCCCGCACAGTGAACGGCGTAAACAGGAAAAAAAAACACACCAGGATTGCTGATTTTATTAAATTATATATCACAAAATTTTTTTTATAAAAAGCAATCAAAATTTGTCTGCTACACCAATATAATATTGCTAAAAACTAGAGATCATGGCGCAAAAAAATGACACCCCATCCAGCCCTGTAGGTGGAAAAATAAAAGCGCTATGGCTCTTAGAAGGCGGAGAGGAACATTGCATTTATCTGACCTGGACTTTTGTGCATCAAAGGGCTCTGTCTTGAACGGATTAAAGACAGATATTATATTATGATAATTGGTGGCCAGTTATTAGGTTTATGGAGGATGTTACTTTTCGACACTGAGAATTATATACATTTTATAATAGAAGAAACAATTTACAAGTTGTGTAAGGTATCTCCTTTGTCTGATACCAAAAAATAAATAAAATAATATAAAAATAACTTAACAATTTAAATCAACCCCCCCCCCACCCCCCGACTGCCTTCCGAACTGGCAGCACTGATAGATATCAATTAAAGCATTTAGACCATACCTTTGTTGCCTCTGTTTTTATTTTCTTAAATCAAATACCTTTATTAACCCTTTGAGGACCAGGCCCAAAATGACCCAGTGGACCGCGCAAATTTTGATCTTAGTGTTATCGTTTTTCCCTCCTCCCCTTCTAAGAGCTCTAGCACTTTCAGTTTTTTATCTACAAGGCCATGTAATGGCTTACTTGTTACAGGAATAGTTGTACTTTGTAATGGCGTCTTTCATTCTACCATAACATGTATGATGGAATTCCAAATATATTATTTATGAAGATATAAATTGGTGAAATCGCAAAAAAAGAATGCAATATGGTAACGTTTGGGGGGTTCCTGTGTCTACGTAATGCACTATATGGTAAAAGCGACATGATACAATTATTCTATAGGTCAGCCCGAACACAACCGTATGCAGGTTACACAGATTCTCTAACGTTATATATTTTTTAAAAATGAAATCCTTTTTTTTGGCAATTAATTATAAATAAAACGGGGCTGTATGGGGTGTAATTTTTTCCGCCATGATCTCTAGTTTTTATTAATACCAGATTTGTGAAGATCGGACGTTTTGATCACTTTTTATAAAAAATTTTTATATATAATGTAACATAAAATCGGTAATCCGCGCACTTTTTTCCCTCTTTCGTGTACGCCGTTTACCGTTCGCAATGAAGCTTGTTATATTTTAATAGATCGGACAATTACGCACACTACGGTATATTATATGTTTATTTGTTTATTTATTTTTATATGTTTTATTTATATAATGGGAAAGGGGGGTGATTTCAACTTTTATTGGGGGAGGGGTTTTGGGGTAGTGTGTTAGTGTTTTTAACTTTTTTTTTTTTTACACATTTGAAGTCCCTTTGGGGGACTTTTACATCCAGTACTTGGATTTTTACACTGATCATTGCTATGCCACATATGCCATATGTGTTATCGGCGATCTGCTCATTGAGCCTGCCTGTGCAGGCTCAGTGTAGCAGATCGCCGATCGGACCGCACAGAGGAAGGTGAGAGACCTCCGGCAGTCCGTTTTACCGATCGGGACCCACGCAGTCACACTGCGGGGGTCCCGATCGGTAAGTGACCGGAGACTCCCCCTGTCACTTACACTTAAACGCCGCGGTCGCGGCGTTTAAGGAGTTAATGACACGCGGCAGCGCGATCGCTGCAGCGTGTCATTACCGGTGAGGTCCCGGCTGCTCACTGCAGCCGGCCCCCACCTGCTGTGAAGCGCGCTCCGCCCCGGAGCACGCTTCATAGCGGGAGAAACACCCAGGACGTACAGTTAAGCCCTAGGTCGTCTGGGGACAGACTTCCATGGCGTAACTATACGCCCTGGGTCGTCTGGGGACAGACTTCCATGGCGTAACTATACGCCCTGGGTCGTTTAAGGGTTAAGGGTGTTATTCAGGGCGTTATTCAAGGTAAAGGAGGCAGGGCTGGGATTCCCTTGGCTCTAGCACTGCTATACCTCACTGTGGTCCATGCCCACCCATTTGTGACTCGCAGGAGGGGAAGAAGAGACCAACTGCCAGAAATCTCTCCTGCACCTGACCTGATGCTTTATGCCAGTCAAGTAAGTATAGCTTTGTTTAAATGCATGATAACTAAAAAAAATAATAATTAATGTAAATTGCAAATAGGCTTTATATCACATATAATGTTGATTTAGGTTTTGAAAGTTACAACAACAGGTACACTTTAACAAATAGCCCTCTTAAAGTGGTTATACCAAGTTTCGTATCAATAAGCTACCATGTGGCCATTTTAAGCCAAGAAGAAAATGCTTCCAATGAAAAACAGAAGGTTGGTCCATTTCAGAGACTGCCTTTACACTGTGATATTCAGAATTGTTACCACCCATTTTAAGTTCTGATTAGAAAGCACAAAAGTAGGCTTGCTACTCCAATTCAGTTGCTCAACCCTAGGAGTAAGAGGTGGAAGCAGCCAAAACAAAGTTTGGTTTATTTCGGATTTGTTTTTCCAAAATTTTAAAAGCTTATTTTTATTACGTACTAGCAAATCTACCCAAATTTGCAGTAGTTTTTTTCCCATTTAACTTTTTGTTTGTTGTGTTGGTTGTTCAAAACTTTATTTGCTACTGATATGAAGCCAACATATTCAATAAAGAGAACCTTTTACTACAAAATACAAAAATGTTATACTAAGAGTTAACGCTTTATGCCATGCAAGTCTTTTGTCCAGTTGCAGGGTAATTTTTAAAAGCATGACTGCTCTTAAAGGGTTTTAATTAATGAGAGTACAATAATTCAGTATAGGTCTGTCCACAGCCAGTAAAGAAAAATGTCTGGGTGCAGGCATTTGACATCTTGCCAGTTGACATCTTGCCACATTAGAAACTAGGGTTACTGATATAGACCCTACTATCCTCTTTAAATAACTGCCTGTTTAAAAGTAAAACTGCCACTATAGGATGATACATGAGCCCTTGTATTTCATGAGTTGTTTTGGTAAAGGGCTTAGGAGCTGCAGAACCTGTAGGTCCAAGACAGCTGTAACCCAATTTAAAATCATCCAAAAGTATGTTTGGAAAATCTGTGCATTTGTCCCGATGTATTTTCTGTTCACCTGGTGAGTGGACAGGGAGTGTGGGAAGGCAGGGAGGAGGCGTGGTCTCCTCCGGCACCCAATTTATCATGATTTAAAGCACGATCACACTGAGAAATCCCACCTGCCTCAGTGCCGCTAAGGGATGGCTTGCGCACCTCCACTTCCATCGCTCTCCGGTCAAAGAATTGACAAGTCAATTCTTTCAGCAAAGAGTGGCGGGAGCGGAGGTGCGCAAGCCCTCCCATAAAAACATTGCGGCGGGCGGGATTTTGCGGCTGGGGGTGTTTTGACATATGTGTAAACATACCCTTTCGTTTGCTAACATGTATATAATGGTGAAAATCTTATTTTCATGCCTGTCATGCAGCAGCCTCAGATCCACCTGCTATGCAGCATGCACCTCTTAGTAAATTCGCTTTATGTAAGACCTATGTACAAGATCACCAGTCTTGATAAATTCCCCCCTGAATTTTCTCATCCCATAAAGCTACAGTTCCTTTATTTAGATGGTATCTTAGATCTTATGTAATATGTAATAAGAGTAGAAATTTCATTCATATGACCATGGTTTAAAGAAAATAATAATATATGAGACTTTGAAAGATAACAAATGTTATTATTTGTGGGAAAAATTAATATCAGGCACCATAGGAATTTATAGGTAACAACTTTTTTTTTTTTTTTTTTTTCATTTTTAGAATGTTTTGCTTTTTCTGTTAAGTAATCATAAATGAAGGCAACCAAACAAATCATGAGTGACTGAAGCGCAAGAATCATTTACAAAGGCTTTCTGTTACAGTAACTTCAAATTGCCAGTATAAATTACAAGGATGGTCCGCAAAAGCTAGAAGCTCTGCTTGATGAGACATTTGTGGTCTGTGACATGCATCCAATATGCTACAGGACATACGCGAATGATGACATTATCTAAATGGGAAGTACACTTACAAATTAAATATAGAATCTAGCTAATATCCCTTATTTGTTCCGACATGCTCATTTATTTTTAATTGTTTTACCTACTAACTGTATATATGCTATGTTAAGCAGGGAGTGGTTTTCTAGGGGAATGTTCTAGTTCTAACTAAAGTAAATTAAAGAGTCAAGGTCATTAAAAATTACTTTTGACCTGTCATCAGGCATGCCGTGCACTGATTGGCTGATGGGGAGCCGGGAACCTCACACACAGCCGCGGCGCCGAGCAGGTAATGTATGCTCAGGGCCGAGGGCTGCAGGCGGTTAAAAGGGCCGGGTTACATACCTGCAAAGGAATGCAAATTCCGCTGTGGGTATGTGACCCATTCAACTTCACACCCATTCACTTCACACTATTATCATACATTCTTTGTTAGATGGGGTAAGAGGAGTAATTCAATAATGTACCTATATCATAGTGTTAAAATATATATTAACAGTAATGGAGGTCATATACATTTATTGGGCTTCTCCCCTTTTCTGGCCCATTATAACATTTTTTTCTCTATAGGCTAATAAAACAAGTTCACATCTAAATATAGAGAAAGGGATGTAATCTCTGTAGTATTTTTTCCACATCATATTGCTGCATGTTAGTATTCTGTGAGGGTGCCAAAATCTAAAAGTGTTTTGGAGATACTGCTAGTGTAAAATAATACAGCCAATTAACTACAAAAGCCGGTAAAAACATAGCTGGACAAAGATGATACGAAAGAAGAGAAAGCAAGAAAGTGTTGTGTCTTGGAAGTGTGTGAGTATTTTCTTGCTGGACAATAGCACATTTACCAACCCCTTTCAGATGTTGTAAAAAAACAAATGGTATATGAGAAAAATAACCATGTGTAGACATGAGATGTAGAGCTGAAGACAATGCCACACACTTAAAATGTTGTAAACTCTGCTCAATATGAATTTAGCTTGACATTGTAGTCTGTGACATGAAAGTATTTGACTTGGCATTGTTAAAAAACATATTTTATACACAAAAGAAGTCTGTTTATTTTAAGATGCAACAAATTATGTGCATGCTAAAAGGGAGGCTCTTGTAGGGTAAGTGAACAGAGCAAAAGTTCACTATAATATGTTCTCCCTACCTTCTTGATACTTACAAAAATGGGTGACACAAATATGAAGAACTTAAAAATGTCCCTGAAGCGTGCTGCCTCTACATAAATTCTGTGTGCACCAGCATGCGCACGTAGGGAATCGCAGAGCCCCCCCCCCCAACCCCGTTCTGCCCCTCTGGTATAAAAAGCCTAAAAAAGCGTATAAAAAGCGTGTGTTAATAAATGTATTTGCATCTGGCCCCTCTCCGCCAGAAAATGGCCACTGTGTACCTTAATAAATGTCCCCCATGACTTTAGACATCAGGTTTAGATCACTTTTTCACATATGAATTTGGCAGAAAAGTATGTAATCCCTGATCCCAGGTATAAAATGAGTTAACATATCCTGGATTGCTACATAGAAAGAGTAATCTCATTTGTACGAAAACGAATACCTATGTTCATCCTGGTAGGCTTCACACACGAACATTTGCCTGCTCAGCAATTAACTGTTGTATGCTATACATATAAAATAGAGATTAATTATAATTTAATTTATAACTAAATGAGTGAATATACTTCTGTAGATGTATTTTGTCTGCAGTCCCTACAAAATCATAGGGCCCCCTCCATAGAAAAACTTAGTACATACCGACACCCCATTGACAGATCCAACAGACAGATTAACTTTTTTTTGGTTCTTTGTGTTGTAAAACATCTTTACTGGGGGTGTTGTGTGAATACTGATAAACTGAATACCGAAATACTGATATAAAACTAGCTCATTAAAAAAAACAACAGATCAGACCCTTTCCACAACCTTAGTGGAAAAATAAAGAATATTTCTCTAAAGCCTCGCAAAACGTTACCTGACACTCATGTCAGAAAATGTAGAAAAGATGTTTTATAAAAAAAAGACTCTGTGGGGGAAATAAAGTGCAGGCTTAGAATTAGACAGTCTAAGAATGCTCCAGATTTTTAACAATGCCTTGGACTGTCTTAAAGGAAAAAACTATCAGCGGGTTAGGTACCTAACCTGCTGATAACTCCCTATTGGGTACGGGGCACCAAAGACGAAGGTGCGTTTCTTACCTTTATCCTGGGCGCCATTTCCGAGATATTCATTTTTGCATTAATACGTTGACCACCCGTAGCTTTCCATCTTTTCAATATAAAGTTATTAAGGATTCTGCACAGTTTTGTTGTTATCTAGGTGCCCCCACCCCCACGGATTGCATAGAATCATCAGCTCTCAGTCCACTCCGACACGCTCCCTGCTCCTGGCCCGCACCATCCGAGACGGCATCACGTGTCCTCCTTCTCTTCAATGGGCCGGGTAAGCGCTTCTATCCCAGCCAATTTGAAGTGAAGGAGGACGGCGGTGGCTGTTGCAGCTGTCACTGACTCCTTCTCTAACAGCAGTCACCGGTACCGTGTGCCCCCCCCCCAGCCCCAGAGCTCACCCCCTGACTGTGACCCGTCACCCCTCCCTCTCCCCCTCCCCCTCCGTCAATTGCTCCGAGCCGCTCGCCCGCTGCGCTTACCGGCGGCACCCCCCCCCCATCCATCAATTGTTCAGGGCCGCTCGCCTGCGGCGCTTATCGGCGGCCTCGCGGCTCACTGTCCCCCGTCACTCACTGTCAACCCCCCACCCAGGTCCATCGATTGCTCGCGGTGCTTCCCGGCGGTCCCACGGCTCACTATCCCCCATCACCTGCTGCTGCTGGGCGCTCGCCCGCACCCCCCCCGTCCATCAATTGCTGTGAGCCGCTCGCCCGCAGGCGCTTCCAGGCAGCTCGTCAAACCCCCCCCACCCCCCCCCCCCACCCCCGTCAATTGCTGAGAGCCGTGGGGCCGCCGGCGCTTATCGGCAGCCTCGCGGCTTACTGTCCCCCGTCACTCACTGTCAACCCCCCCCCCCCCCCCCCAAGTCCATCAATTGCTCGCGGCGCGGGGCCACCGGTAAGCGCCGCGCCCCGCAGCTCACTGTCCCCCGTCACTTGCGGCTGCATCGATTGTTCCCCCCCCCTCCGTCCATCAATTGTTCCTCCCCCCCCCCGGTCGCCCGTGGCTCACTGACCCCCATCACATGCGGTCACTGCGGCTGCACGTCTCATCAGCTCTGCTATGCCATCACCATCTCAGCTCTGCTACACTGTCTCACCATCTCAGCTCTGCTATGCCATCACCATCTCAGCTCTGCTACACCATCTCACCTCTGCTACACCGTCTCACCGACTCAGCTCTGCTACACCGTCTCACCATCTCAGCTCTGCTATGCCATCACCATCTCAGCTCTGCTACACCGTCTCACCATCTCAGCTCTGCTAGACAGTCTCACTATCTCAGCTCTGCTACGCCATCCCCATTTCAGCTCTGCTACACCGTCTCACCATCTCAGCTCTGCTATGCCATCACCATCTCAGCTCTGCTATGCCCTCACCATCTCAGCTCTGCTACACCGTCTCACCATCTCAGCTCTGCTACGCCATCACCATTTCAGCTCTGGTACACCGTCTCACCATCTCAGCTCTGCCATGCCATCACAATCTCAGCTCTGCTACGCCGCCATCATCATCTCAGTTCTGCTACGCCATCACCATCTCAGCTCTGCTACTTCATCATCAGACATAAGCATTGCATGATGGGAAATGTAGTTTCCTATCTTGATTATAGACCATGTTTTAGAAAAACTTGTAACTCAGGAACTGCAGCAGCTAGAAAGATGGGAGACGGCTCAAAATACTCAGGGGGACTTGGTGAGTAAGAATAGCATTAAATTTTTTTTATTTTGGGGGGAATACCCCTTTAATCTTTACGCAAATGGGTTGCTTGGTGCACTAGTGGCGGAACAGGGGTAGGCCCCACCCCCAGTGTACCAAAACAGCCTATTTGCATAGGGCTAACCAGTGAATATCTCAGCTCCAAAAATGTAGGTAAGAAACTTAGCTCCCTATAGGGTACAGGGCACTGAGGATAAAGTTATCAGCAGGTTAGATACCTCTCACCTGCTGTTAGTTTCCCTTTAGGGTCTCCTGTATATTTTCATTTGACATTAGCAAGACGGCTATGCCCCTGTAAACATGACCTCACAACGAACAATGCTTAAATGGACACGTTTTCAAACAACTTCTTTCCATATGTGATTTCTAACATTTTGGTAAGTCACTTGTGAAAATACTTCTGCTCCTATTATCTACACGGAGCTTCCTTTCTCAATGTAAACCTCCCCCGTCCCTTAAAACTCATTGAGGGAGATTTATCAAACATGGTGTAAAGTGAAACTGGCTCAGTTGCCCCTAGCAACCAATCAGATTCCACCTTTCATTTTCCAAAGAGTCTGTGAGGAATGAAAAGTGGAATCTGATTGGTTGCTAGGGGCAGTTTCACTTTACACCATGTTTAATAAATCTCCCCCAATGTTTCATTAAAAAAAGCCTTCTAGAGCATCGGCCCTTGTAAAGATGGGCCTCCTGAAATGCTACTCTTTTCCTCCCACTCGTTGTCTAGGTTACTGACCACCACTCTGCTCTAAACACAGTGTTACATCTGTTGTGTATATAATTATAGTATACATATATTATACAGTATATATACGCACTGGGAGAGATTTATCAAACATGGTGTAAAGTGAAACTGGCTCAGTTGCCCCTAGCAACCAATCAGATTCCACCTTTCATTTTCCAAAGAGTCTGTGGAGAATGAAAGGTTGAATATGATTGGTTGCTAGTGGCAACTGAGCCAGTTTCACTTTACACCATGTTTGATAAATCTCCCCCACTGTCTCTATATAGCTATATATACACCAGCCTGACCACTGCTTTTAAAGGACAGTGGTGGTCAGTAACCCAGATAACAAGCTGTCAAAATGGGAGTGAAAGAGTAGCCATACCAGGAGAAGGCAAGTGTGCTAAATGTACAGTACAGTGGTCCCTCAACTTATGCCTTATTCACACGTCAGTATATTTTTCCAATCCGCAAATTTCAGTCAGTAACAATCTGCAAATTCAATCCGTATTGCATCCGTATTGCATCCGTAAAAAAAATACGGACCCTATAGAGTTGTATTGGGTGTGTCAGTTACTGTCCGTACTAGAGCCTGTCCTTTTTTTTGCGGAACGGATTGCAGCCCAGTACACAACACGGATGTGTGTGTGGGTCCATTGAAATACATTGGTCCTATTTTTCTGTGGATCCGCAATTGCGGACAGGAACAGGATGTGTGAATAGGGCGTTACAATGGCCTCAGGACACAATATTTTCAACATACAATGTTCCTTTTTGGACCATCATAACTTGAGACCAGACTCAACATACAATGCTACAGACAGTCAGGATTTGCAGGACATGTGAATAAGTAGATGCTTTATCAATAAAAGTGCCCATTTTACTTGAAAATTTGTAGTGATTGGCTATCTACTATCTCCTCTGTACACTGCAATGTAATACTACATGTCCTGTACTGCTCTTTATCTGTGCCAGGATGAGTTGCTTCGTTAGGCACCAGTTGAGGACGACTTCATTTTATTTTTCTGGGACCCTGACAGAACTGTACAGGACCCTAAAAACACTCTAGTCTTCTATATAGGAAGTAATTTACAGCTTCCAGTAGTTCTTTCTGACTGTTGTATGTAAGGACTTGCTTCATCTATCTATTGGGGTGATATTTTGCGGCTTCAGAACCAATTACCAGTTTTCCATAGAGTTATGGACTCAACATACAATGGTTTCAACCTACAATGGTCGTCCCAGAACCAATTAATATTGTGTGTTGAGGGACCACTGTATTTACAAAAAAAAAAAAAAACTATATAAGTTGAGACTGGAATATGCCTTAATCATATTTACTTGTCTAAGTTGGCTAATGAATTGTTAAAAATTATGAATTGGTACAGCCAATTAGCCAAAGTAAATATGTAAATGAGCCTGTTTAATGTACTGGGGGCATTCCCTGGCCCGAGTGCACAGTCCTACCCACCCATCGGCTTGTACTACGCCTCCTAATTCTGACTATTCATATATGCATACGTAGTGAAATCTCCCTTCCTAGATCTTTTGCAGTAACAGCTCCAATACAGCACTGGTCTAGTGTTACTGTGCAAGCGTAGAGAGATCTGGGATGAGAAGGGAGACATCACTACTTATGCCTATATGAATATACTTAAGTAGTAGGCGTAGTACAAACCTACGAGTGGGTAGAACAGTTCATTGAAGGGGCGAGAAACACCCCCAGTGCACCAAACTGCTCATTTATCTATTTGTTTTGGCTAATAAAAACAAAAAAATTGCACAACAGCGACAAAAAAGAGAAGCACTAGAATCTGCATCTTTCCTCTACAGGCACCTATTGGCAATTTTGTTCTTCAGATTATTGGGAATTTAAAGTGACACTGTCACCCCCTATTTGCATTTTGACTTCTCTCCACAGGTGTAAAGGGTAAATGTTACAGCTTTCGTTACTTATTTTATATCACACCTCATGGTGCTTGTTCTGGTAAATAGTTGTTTTTATCACCTGTGGATTGGTATTTGTGGGCGGGACCTCGGGGCCTATGTGCCACATTGCTCCACCCCTAGCTCCACTTAGCTCCGCCCCATCTGTGACGTCATCGCCGCTTTAGGCTGGCCCTTCCAATGGCTGCTGAGGAGGCGGGGCCTATGCGGAGATCGCATCACGGATGGGGCAGGGCTAAGTGGTGCTAGGGGCGGAGCGATGTGGCACATAGGCTGCGAGGCCCCACCCACAAATACCAATCCACAGGTGATAAAAACGACTTTTTACCAGAACAAGCAACATGAGGTGTGATATAAAATAAGTAATGAAAGCTGTAACATATACCCTTTTCACCTGTGGAGAGCAGTCAAAATGCAAAAAGGGGGTGACAGTGTCACTTTAAGCCATTACAAACAGTGATGGCACATCTTACACATAATACAATTTTTATGTAAAGTAAAAGACCCCCTTTAAGCTACTGGAATCTCATTTAGAAAGTAAAACTATTTCCAAATTATTGCCTGTGCTGTGTGTAATCCATATCACACCTCAAATGTCTTGGGCATATAAAATCAAAAAGATCCTAAACAGACATTGTGTTCCTAAGGATTTCAAGTGTTACTCTGGTGGTTACAGACCCCAAGAAAGACTAGAAATTAACACTACTACAAAGTAGGCCTGCGGTCATGCAAAAACAACGGTGTTCTTAAACATACTAGAGGGGAAAAAAAGCAAAAAAAAAAGTCTATGGGAATTAAGTTATAATGTTTACCTATGTATGAACCGGATGGGCCTCCGAAACGTAGCGTGACTACGCTAGCTACGGGCCTCCCGGACAGAACGGAGGTCTCTGCTGAACAGGGCACATGGACTTTACCAGCGCTTCTGCTTAGCATGAAGACAGAGCCCATTTAGTGTGTCCGCACCTGTGGGTGATGTAAATTTTCCTGCACAAATGCTGGACATTTTTATATTGCTTTTGGATAATCACTAAAGTAAGTCTAAGAAGATATTTTGAAAACACATTACCGTGTCTGAGCATTCATTTGTATTAAATCCCCCCCCCCACACACACACACCCCAATTGAGAATACTGCAAATTGTGAAACATAAGTTAGTTAATTATATTTTACAAAATATGAATTTTAAATTCTTTTTGAAATACTCATAACCACTACAGTGTATGCAAACAGATACACACACATGTACTGTACACCAAACTATACTGCATGTCTAGGCAACTATTCTACAGAAAGGTAATTTAGGGAAAATGTGCATACGTTTATGAGGAAAAGAAAATAAGTGATAATGGGTGAATTATACGTTGACAGAGGGACAAAACTACGGTGACTATTACATGAGGTATGCCAAGCCTGGGTGTTCAGGTGCAGGAGTGACAATGCTGCCCCTACTGCTTACCTGCTGGCTGCTGAATGAAGCAGGAAGGAAACAAAATCATTGACACAATTCAATGAAATGGTTATTTCTAACAAAGGAAACTAAGAAAGCTTATTTTACTATGAAAGCTTCATCTTAATATAGGTGGAAGAGGTCTGATATAGAAAAGGTTAGAGAAAAGACAACACTATGGATTGAAACTAAAATTGATGCAAATACAGTATGGCATCCTGAATGATGAAGTCCTGGTTCTTGATTCTCTGCCGGTAGCCATTATTTTTTAAAGGTGAGATTTAATATTTTAAAGAAAAGACACAAAACTATGAAAGGGTTACGACTATCAATAAGGATTATCGTGCATATATAACAAACATATATATATATATATATATATATATATATATATATATATATATATCTGTATCCCATTCCTTTACTATGTGATTATTAGACTTACCTTACATAGAGAGAAATTGGTACTACAGTATTTAGAATGATAATGTAGGACCAGAATGTCAAGAATCCTGAGAACACAGAGCTGTCCACCAGTTCATCCCAATGAAGGTAGACTCTAAAGCGGTTGCCTACATGATGCTCCCAAATAGAGTTCCCAACTGATAAAATGATTCCCATGCATACCAGGAAGCCAAATATCTGAAATTCAGACAAAAATTATATTAAAAACTGTGTACATAATAGATTATTTATTGTAAATCTTCACACCCACATACACTTTACATGCATGACACACAAGCAGTTTTACCTATGAGAGTAACATACCCATAAAACTAGTGTGTTCATTAGGCGATCAATGCTAGTTCTTTTAAACTTTGTTTTTCCGCTGTTCTGCATTAATTTAGTATCAGGTCCTGTGACAACAAAGTACAGTCAGTCATCAGTGGTGCACCAAAACTACAATGTTCATATTTCAATGTTCAATGTTTTATATTTGGGTTTCAAGCAAATGTCGGTTTCATCACAAATTCATCGGGTAATGTACTGTATAATGCTAAATAAACAGTAAACAGGAACACTGTTATTTGACTGTAGCAATTAGAAGCCAGAAAATATGATGTCTATGAAAAACTTCTGTAGAAAAACTAATATTTTAATGAACATTTAACTAGAGATGAGCGAACTTACATTAAGTTCGGGCTGTATTCATGTTTTCTAGGCAACCCTAGGCCTGCATCCATCTTCTCCAGGCGGTGAGATTCAAATGCTGAGAGCTTAGTTTTACACAAACCCAAATTTACTGTAGGTTTGCTCATCTCTACCTTTTTTATTACCTTCACCTACACAAAGAACACTGCTTTCAGACTTTTCTAACAGCATATACAAGGTAAGTTCAAGCAATTTTGCACAAGTACAAAGATCATTTAGAGGCTTATAGACTCTTCTGAGAAAATCACAAAAAGAAGAGTGGATCTCCTGCTCAGACTAAAACATACTGCACAAAACTCTGGGGAAAACAAGATACAACTATTTGATATTAAAGGGTAAACTTTTAAGTATTACTGGCATTTCAGAAAAATTGTAACATGTCATAGAGAAATGTTAGATGTTTTAATCAGTGTGGGTGCCAATAGTAAGAAACTTTCTAAGAGGCCCGTCTTCAATGAGTTTGTGACGGCAAGAAGAAACAGTGCTGAGCTGCGTTTCTGCCTGCTGTTTCTATTGATTTGTGGAGGTCCCAGCACCCAGACCCCAAACACTTGAAATGTCTATAAAAGTTACACTCTAAAATACATACATCTAAACCTTTCATTAACATTCATAAGTTTTTATAAACAAGCAAGATACCTGCAAAGATGACCATCCCAAAGCACCATTCAGTATTCCTTAGGACACATCCTCGCAAAAGCATCTTGCTATTATTTAGAGAATACTTGCAGTCTTTCCAGATTAGTGTTCCATTAAACTTGTCAAGTTTGTTGTTTGGAGGCTCACATAAGATTTCCCCTGTGGAAAAAGAACATTTGTGAATATTAATTTATTCAAATGTATGCCTTTCTCTCTTAACTAGGATGACACTGATCCCGAATCGGTATTCTATAGATCTGGTCTGCAGCAGACCAAAGTAATAGAGCACCGATCCAATGGATCAGTGCTCTATTATACACACAGCGTTGATCTCAATGGGAGATCAGTGCTGTGTATATATAAGTCCCCCTGGGGGCTTCTAATAAATGTGATTTTTTTTTTAAGTGTTTTTATTAATAAAAAATCCCCTCCCTTAATAAAAATCCAAATCCTCCCCCTTTTCCCATTTAATAAATAAAAATAAATAAATAAAAAATACACATATTTGGTATAACCACGTGCGTAATTGCCCAAACTATTAAATTATCCCATTCCTGATCTCGCACGGTAAACATCGTGAGCGCAAAAAAATTCCAAAGTGCAAAACTGCACATTTTTAGCAGCATTAGATCTAAAAAAAAATTGCAATAAAAGTGGTCAAAAAGTCGTATATACGCAAACAAGGTACAGATAGAAAGAACAGATCATGGCGCAACAAATAACACCTCACATAGCCCCATAAACCAAAGGATAAAAGCTTTATAAGCATGTTCATAGAGAAATTTTAAGGAACATTTAGTTTTCTTTAAAGATAAAAATTTTTCAAAAGCCATCAAATAACATAAAAGTTATGCAAGTAACATATCGTAATCGTAACAACTTGAGGAACATGTATAACATGTCAGTTTTACCATAGGGCAGATAAACACAATCCCCCCCCCCCTCCCCAAAATTTAAAAAAAAATGGATTTTATTCAAAATTTCACCACATATAATTTTTTTACAGTTTTGAAGCTTGTTTTTATACAAAAATTAAGTCTGACATTGCAAAGTACAATTAGTGATGCAAAAAAAAAGGGCCAATTCGGGTCTGTAGGTGAAAAAATAAGCGCTATGGCCTTTTTAACACGAGGAGGAAAAAACAAGATGCAAAAATAAAAATTGGCGCAATGAATCAGCAAGAAACTTTGTAATCAATTTTGCTACACCTCTGGGTACATAACAGCAGGATCCAATTCTGTGTGTCCTGGTGTAAAAACTTTCTTCCTCCAGGCATAGAGGATGCCCCCTTATTATAGACACAATCCGAAGTATAAATAGATAATGGGAGAGATCTTTGTACTGCCTCCTTATATATTTATACACAGTTATTACACAGTCACCCCATAACCATCTTTTTTATACCTTAAAAAAAATAATTGTCATTTTTTATTTATTTATTTTTTTATACTTTTTAAGTGTAAAAAGTGAAGGGGAAAAAAAAAAGAAATAAACCCTGGAAAAAGTTAAAATTAGTAAATGTAATCCTTTAGGCAGTTACAGACGCTAGCTAGTCTCTGTCTTGACAGGCCAAGCTATACAGTATATTTAGTATTTTGTTTTAGCAAATAGTATATAAATATGCTGTAAAAATGTTCATTTGTATTACATTAGTCAACAAAAATAAAGGAAAAATGTATGTACATGAAAGACAAGCAGAAACATTCTCATGTAGCTTTAAATTTTATGACTAAAGAACTATTTTTTAATCATGTTTTTGCAGATTTGTTTTGACCTTTATTTTATTTACTTAATTTAAGCTCTGGACTGAATATTTTCCAAGCTCACACGAGCAATGATTTGACAGGCTCTACATTTCACAATGCCTGAATTCTAAATTCAGATACATTGTCAAGCATGCAATCTTTTTTTTTCTTTTTCTTAATTTTTTGGTGTCACATGTTTTTCCCTGGGAAAAGACAGAAGGTTTACATTTATTCTATGGAAGATTCAAATACAAATTGTATGAAATTTAAGAAAAAACATACATGCAAATTGAAGCCTTGGAATTAAAAGCTCTAACACTTGCATAGATTTGCATACATAATGAATTCAAATTCCACATGTTTATTTATATGTAAATTTTAATAATACATATAATATTAAGAAAACATGAGTTTACACATAATAATAAGAATACATGAGTTTGGCTTCACACATTTGTTGCAGGCAGCAAGGAACAGTACAATGCATGTTAATCAGATTTAAAAGGAACCTGTCACACAGAAAACAAAGTCGATTCTGCAGCCAGCGTGTTGTGAAGCGGGGAGACTAAACAGAATGACACATAGTTTTGTAGGGAAAAGGTCCAGAATAAGAGTCATTTACTGTGTCAGTCACTGACAATGGTATGTGCATAAATGTTTATATAAAGGGCTGTCCATCACTAAACAGGACTGCCCACTTGACTACTAAGCCCCAAATGAGCAAGCTACAAGCTGCAGCCAAAGTCTCTCTCAGCTTTTCTCTCCAGCAATTCACCATCTCTCTCCACAGTTTTTGATAAGCAGCATGTAATCTGACCCTCAGTGATGTAATAATCTATCTTGCCTCTCAGGAGGAATTGATCAGTGAAGGTGGCAGGACAGGGCAGGGATAAAGTATGTTTCTATAATAAAATATATTACTAAGTTTCTTATTCACTTATGTTTATGTTATGTTTTTACTTAGAGATGAGTGAACCAGATTTGTTTTGCTTCATATGAAGCAAAACTGATCAGCGCACACATCCCTCAGGCTGCACACTCCATGCAGAGGGAGGATACTGCCCGTGAACCGCCTAGAAAATATGGATACAGCCATAGCTGTATGGCGGTCCCAGAGCAGTATCCTCCCTCTGCATGGAGTGTGCAGACTGAGGGATATGAGCGCAGATCAGTTTTCGTTTGTACGAAGCAAAAGGGAATATGGCTCACTCATCTTTAGTTTTACTCTCTAGTTTGTTAAAATAGTAGTGTATAGTTTTGTAGGGGAACATTAAGCCTATTGCTATACTGTTCTATCAAAAAGATCAGAAACCCAAGAAAACGCCAATGGACCCTAACATAGTGAATAGGGTGTGTCAGTGTAAGTTTTGATCTGTTGGGAAATGGATGTAGTGTGAACATAATTTACAGTACATTTGCTAGTGTGGTGTAATACATGCTACCTGCACTTTGTATTATAGTACGTGACCACATTTGTTCTCCACAAATGAAATAGGGTAGAAGAAAAAATAACAGAAAAAAAAAATTCTAAACCTTTGTTTAATTGGGACAACAAAAGAGATGGGTCTAAGGTCCCAAGACATTATTAAGTGGCAAAGTGAAAAAATAATTATTGGTTATCGTTTTCCTACCCACTAGCAAACTTATGCAAAGGCAGACCAAGAAAGATCTTCAGGAAAAATAATTTTTAATGTCATGGTTAAAATCCAAAAACAATAAACTCTATCCTTATTACAAACCATTCCACAAGTTTATCGCTCCTGTTCATCTCAAGTTGCTACAATTTGGCTCTGAACTAAATAAAACTTCAAGATAATCAAACTCAAATTAGCAAAACATCAGGTCTTGAATGAATGCCTATCAACATACACAATCCCCGCTCTTGAATGAAGTAGGAGACATTTGTGGAATGCCATAGAACTTAACCAAGTTTTTTTTATACTCAATAACCAAAATTAGAGTAATCAATGCTGATGTACCCATAACCTCGCTCATTTAACCCCTTAATGACACATGACTGGTATACCCGTCATGCGTCCATTAAGGGGGATCAGAGAGGGCTCCCGAGGTGAGCCTTCTCTGCAGCCCGCGGTCCCCAGTTGCTATGTGCAGCCAGGGACCGCGGGTATTAGCCGCCACGGCCGGCTAATTAACTATTCAAATGCAGCTGTCAAAGCTGACAGCTGCATTTGAATAGTGGTGTTGGCCCCTGTCCCTGGTGTCTAGTGGGGGATCTCCCCCCGCGATGTGATCGCGGAGGGGAGATCCCTTGTACTGACCCGGCCGGGGATCAGCGTCGGATTGACGCTGATCCCGGCTCGGCAAACCATGTAGATGGTCTGCAGCAAACCATTATAATAGAGCACCGATCTGATGGATCATTGCTCTATTATATACACAGCATTGATCTCAATGGGAGATCAGTGCTGTGTATATAGAAGTCATGCAGGGGGCTTCTAATGACTGTATGTAAAAAAAACAAAAGTAAAGTGTTTTTATTAATAAAAAAAATCCCTCCCCTAATAAAAGTTTGAATCACCGCCTTTTCCCATTTTATAAATAAAAATAAATAAATAAACAAACATATTTGGTATCGCCGCATGAGTAATCGCCCAAACTATTAAATGATTACATTCCTAATCTTGCATGGTAAACGGCGTAAGCGCAAAAAAACGCCCAAGTGCAAAATTGTGCATTTTTGTTTACATTAAATCTAGAAAAAATGTAATAAAAAGTAATCAAAAAGTCGCATATACGCAATCAAGGTACCAAAAGAAAGAACAGATAGCGGTGCAAAAAATGACACCTCACACAGCCCCATAGACCAAACAATAAAAGCTATATAAGGATGGGAATAGAGCAATTTTAAAAGTTTTACATTTTTTAAAAGCCATCAAATAATATAAAAGTTATACAAGTTACATATCGTTGTAATTGTACTGACTTGAGCAACATAGATAACATGTCAGTTTTACCATAGGGCGAACGGAGTATATATATAAAACCCCTCAAAATAAAAGGAATTGCGCCTTTTTTCAAATTTCACTGCACATATAATTTTTTTCTGTTTTTTCAGCATATTTTATAGAAAAAATTAAGTCTGTATTTGCAACGTATAATTAGTGTCGCAAAAAATTAGGGCTCATGTGGGTCTGTAGAGGGAAATATGCAAGCACAGTGGCCTTTTAAACATGAGGAGGAAAAAACGAAAGCGCAAAAATGAAAACTGGCTCCGTCCTTAACCTCTTAACGACGCATGACGGGTATACCCGTCATGCGGCCGTTCAGAGTAAACAGAGAGGGCTCCCGGCGTGCCCCCTCTCTGCAGCGCGCGGTCCCCGGTTGCTAAGTGCAGCCAGGGACCGCGTGTATTAGCCGGCGCGGCCGATCGCCGCGCCCGGCTAATTAACTATTCAAATGCCGCTGTCAAAGCTGACAGCTGCATTTGAATAGCAGCTGTGCCCCCTCTCCCTGGTGTCCAGTGGGGGATCTCCCCCCCCGCGATGCGATCGCGGAGGGGAGATCCGTTCTAATGAGCCAGCCGGGGCTCAGCGTCGGAATGACGCTGATCCCGGCTCGGCAATCTATCCAGATGGTCTGCAGCAGACCATTATAATAGAGCACCGATCTGATGGATCATTGCTCTATTATATACACAGGATTGATCTCAATGGGAGATCAGTTCTGTGTATATAGAAGTCCCCCAGGGGGCTTCATATTACTGTAAGGGAAAGTAAAAAAAAAAGTGTTTTTATTAATAAAAAAATCCCCTCCCCTAATAAAAGTCTGAATCACCCCCCTTTTCCCATTTTACAAATAAAAATAAATAAATAAACATGTTTTTATCACCGCGTGCGTAATTGCCCGAACTATTAATTAATCACATTCCTGATCTCGCACGGTAAACGGTGTAAGCGCAAAAAAATCCCAAAGTGCAAAATTGCGCATTTTTGGTCGCATCAAATCCAGAAAAAATGTAATATAAAGCGATCAAAAAGTCGCATATGCGCAATCAAGGTACCGATAGAAAGAACACATCATGGCGCAAAAAATGACACCTGACACAGCCCCATAGACCAAAGGATAAAAGCGCTATAAGCCTGGGAATAGAGTGATTTTAAGGAACTTATATTCGTTAACAATGGTTTTAATTTTTTACAGGCCATCAGATACAATAAAAGTTATACATGTTATATATCGTTTTAATCGTAATGACTTGAGGAACATATATAACAACTAAGTTTTTCCATAGGACACACGGCGTAAAAATGAAGCCCCCCCAAAGAAAAATAATTGCGTTTTTTTTTTTCAATTTCACTGCGCATATAATTTTTTTCTGGTTTCGCAGCATATTTTATAGAAAAATTCAGCCTGTCATTGCGAAGTACAATTAGTGACGCAAAAAATAAGGGCTCATGTGGGTCTGTAGGTGTAAAATGCAAGTGCTATGGCCTTTTAAGCACATGGAGGAAAAAACTAAAGTTAGCACGGTCCTTAAAGGGTTAAAGGGTTAAGACTTATTTTTCTTTGCAATTGTATTGCATACTTACTGCAAGATTCAAATATACACACATACCCACAAAAGTCATGCAAACAAGATATTAAAGACAAAGAAGGTAAATATTGGATAGCCCTGTTCATGGTGCATAACCTTCTGCATCAAACGTCAATAAAAATAATCTGCTTTCCCTTAATCTCTAGAGGGATCTTTTTAGATTTAATACTAAGTCTAGTAACTACCTAATTATAATCAGTTCACAATGAAATAACCCAAAAGTACTTTCATACTCACTTAATCTAAAACACACTTTTTTTTTCTTTGAACTTACATTTCTAACGGCATTAAAGAAGATGTCTTGGCAAGAAGGCAGGTGGATTAAAGAAGGCTGAACATTTTGAGAAGTACAATGTATTCTCTGTGAAGGATAAAAATTACAAATGGCTTGATTACTCACTGTTAGGCCAGATTCAATGCGTCCGTGATATACGGTCCATAAGCTGGCGTATAACAAGAAACTGAACTCTACCGGACTTCCTGCACATACTTTATTATGGTACAGTGAGCTCCGAAACAATTAACCCCTTAAGGACAGAGTGTAAAATGGTCCCAATGACCTCCCTTATTTTCAATTTTGTGTTTTCATTATTTCCTCTTCACCTTCTAAGTGCTATAACGCTTTTATTTTTCCATCTACAGGGCAATGTGAGGGCTTGTTTTTTTCAGGAACAGGTGCACTTGAAAATGCACTTTACAGTAAAACTGACATATCTTTATTTTATAGATCAGTCCAAATACAGTGATACCCATGTTTACACAGTTTTTCAAAAGCTTTTCAAATGTTTTAATATTTTTATTAACAGTAAAACTTTTTGGGCAAATAGATATATTTAAAATGGCCCTATTGTGATTCCTATAACGCTTTTATTTTTTCACCTATGGGGCATCATTTTTTGTGCCACGATCTCTAGTTTTTATTAGTATCATATGTGTATTAATCAGTTTTTATATATAAAATTTAATAAAAAAATCAGCAATCCTGGCATTAACGGCCAGGACCTGGCTGCTGACAGCAGTCGTTCCTCGCTCGCTTCATAGCTTGGTACCCCAGCAGGGCGTACATTTACACCTGTTTCCTAGGCTGAGGGGAGCGTAAATGTATGCTCATGGTCGTCAAGGGGTTAAACTCTACACTATTGCACTGACACAGCTGTGTCAGTTCAGTAGCATACAGCTGTGGCCATTCAGGAGCTCAATGCATTATAATGAATTATGAATCAGGGAGTCCTTTAGAGGTAAAGGGATCTATCTGTGATATACAACCAGCTTACAGACTGCATATCATGGACGTGTGAATCTGGCCTTATTCCTAGGCTTATATCGGACTACAATTCTGCTTTGCTCTTCTGCTACCTAGCTTGGGGCCGTGGCAGTTACTGTACCCATTTACTGACCAGGTACTCATCTTGCCGCTTCAATTGTGCCCTGTTGTCGCTACAGTGTTCTGCAGGTGACTAATCTGAAGACTGTAAACTGAGGATACTATGCAGCAAACTCCAGCAACATGTCCTATATTTTCCTAGGCAAGCAAATGGGATTAAACCTGTTATGACTAAACTTAGCATAAGTAATGACCGGACTGTAAACAACTTGTTGGCACAGACTGTCAATTAAATCAAGCCCAATGAATTTTTAAAGCAAGAGTTGGAGGAAATTGTGGAAACTGTGCTTAATTTATAGTTTAGGTAGTTGTAAAACGTGGAGGCTGCATCTGTGCTAGACACAAGCTGTTTCTGGAGCAGTTTACCCCCATTGGTCAAAAATTATGATTTGTATGGCTTTGCCAACAATCCTACAATGAATAATAAAAATCATTTTGGGTTTCATGATGGAAGTGATGGCATGCAAATACTTTCAGTTTTAAGAGAACTGCATACGAGTATAAAATACCTAAATTGAGATCTGGTCAGATTTTAAGTGGTGAGGAAAAATATAAAGCAATCTAATACACAGTGCATAGTAATAATATACCACATCATACAAAGATAAAAAGGTTCTCAGAATATAAGAAAGGTCAAATACAGATAATTGCTTCCTATGTAATGCTACACACTGGAATTTAACCCCTTAAGGTCAAAGCCAATTTTCGTTTTTGCACTTTTGCTTTTTCCACTTTATGTTCAAAAGGCCATAGCGCTTGCATTTTTTCACCAAGAGACCCACATGAGCCCTTATTTTTTGCGAAACCAATTGTATTTTGCAATGACAGGCATTATTTTTCCATAACATATGCTGAGAAACCGGAAAAAAATCATTTGCGCTGTAAGGCTGGGTTCACACGCTGTAACTGTGCGGCTGTATTTTTTATGCGGCTGTAAATGTGCGGGTGAAACTCCGGCCGTGGGAAAAAATAGACATGCGGCTCAAAACATACGGTCATTTACTTGGAAATCTGGTTCAACTAAAAATAACAAATAAAATGTTAAGAAAGTGATGGAAACACCTCTGGATGCATCTGGGAAAGCAGGGAACACAGTTTACATGAATCGCTATTACCGGGGTTTGCGATCCTCTGCACTATAGCCGATGTGTCTCATGGTTAATATATTGAATTAATAAAACACATTTTCTGTCTAATAAAGTCCCTTTTATTGTTCAATAATTAAATGTAAACGATTCCATCATTTTGCAATTAAATATACTGTTAAAATAAATATATATATAAATAAATGTATATTTATATATATATTTATTTTTTGACAGTATATTTAATTGCACAATGATGGATTCGTTAGAATTAAATTATTGACCAACGAAACTGAATTTATTTAAACGAAAATGTGTTTTCTTAATTAAATATTAATTAGTACAGGAAACTCCATAAGCCGGTAATTCATATGCCGGCAATAGAGCATTCTGTACTAATCATCACTTAACTTTAATGAAAACATCAAATGTTTCTTCTAATTATGTTATGACAATAGCATTATTAGAAGAAACATTTAGAATTATATGTGCGCTCAGCTGATTGGCTGATCGGCTGAGCGCACATATAATGAGCCGGTCCGCAGCACAGTGACTTCATTGTGCTGCGGACCAGCGAAGAGACAACATCGGGGTGAGTATAGAGCTCTCCCCACCCCCTCCCCAGCACTGCACCCCTCCCAGCAAGGAAGGGGGGGTCACTTAACCCCTTCCTTGCTGGGATGGGTGCAGTCTGACATCAGTCTGGCCCCCAGGGGGTTAAGGGGGATGCAATACATCCTCCCTTAACCCCTTGGGGGTCAGACTGTAAGCAGCGATCTGTAAAGACCGCTCACAATGATGGGTGTTGTGCTCCTGTTTGTGTGTTTTTTGTGTGTTTCTCCCTTTTTGTTTTTCAGATATCGGTATCCTGGGGATTACGTCGGATTCCGTGGACTACGTCGATGACCAGCGTTTTTTTAATGTTTTTTTTAATAATATGGTCAATGAGGGGTGTGGGGGTGTTTTTATTTGAATAAAAAAATTTGTAAACTTGTGTCTTGTCTTTATTTCTTTACTTTATAGACTTAGTAGTGGAAGCCGTCTAATAGACGGAATCCATTACTAAGTCGGGGCCTAGTGTTAGCCGGTATAAAATGGCTAACACTAACCCCCTATTATTACCCCAGTACCCAATGCCACCAGGGGTACTGGGAAGAGCCGGGTGCCAGTGGTCCCGGAGCGTCAAAATTGGCGCTCCTGGACCGGGCGGCAGCAGGCTGGTAAGATTTAGGCTGGGGAGGGCCTAAACCAATGGCTCTTCCCACCCTGGTGTTACCAGGCTGCTGTCGTTTGGTTTTTAACCCGGCTGGTTATAAAAATAGGGGGGACCCTATGCGTTTTTTTTTAATCATTTATTTATTTTAAAAAAAAAAACGCATAGGGTCCCCCCTATTTTTAGAACCAGCCGGGTTAAAAACCAAGCGACAGCAGCCTGGTAACACCAGGGTGGGAAGAGCCATTGGTTTAGGCCCTCCCCAGCCTAAATCTTACCAGCCTGCTGCCGCCCGGTCCAGGAGCGCCAATTTTGACGCTCCGGGACCACTGGCACCCGGCTCTTCCCAGTACCCCTGGTGGCATTGGGTACTGGGGTAATAATGGGGGGTTAGTGTTAGCCATTTTATACCGGCTAACACTAGGCCCCGACTTAGTAATGGATTCCGTCTATTAGACGGCTTCCACTACTAAGTCTATAAAGTAAAGAAATAAAGACAAGACACAAGTTTACAAATTTTTTTATTCAAATAAAAACACCCCCACACCCCTCATTGACCATTTTATTAAAAAAAACATTAAAAAAACGCTGGTCATCGACGTAGTCCATGGAATCCGACGTAATCCCCAGGATACCGATATCTGAAAAACAAAAAGGGAGAAACACACAAAAACACACAAACAGGAGCACAACACCCATCATTGTGAGCGGTGTTGTGCTCCTTACAGTATGCAGCATCTTTACAGATCGCTGCTTACAGTCTGGCCCCCAAGGGGTTAAGGGAGGATGTATTGCATCCCCCTTAACCCCCTGGGGGCCAGACTGATGTCAGACTGCACCCATCCCAGCAAGGAAGGGGTTAAGTGACCCCCCTTCCTTGCTGGGAGGGGTGCAGTGCCGGGGAGGGGGTGGGGAGAGCTCTATACTCACCCCGATGCGTCCTCTTCGCTGGTCCGCAGCACAATGAAGTCAGTGTGCTGCGGACCGGCTTATTATATGTGCGCTCAGCCGAACAGCCAATCAGCTGAGCGCACATATAATTCTAAATATTTCTTCTAATAATGCTATTGTCATAACATAATTAGAAGAAACATTTGATGTTTTCATTAAAGTAAAGTGATGATTAGTACAGAATGCTCTATTGCCGGCATATGAATTAACGGCTTATAGAGCTTCCTGTACTAATTAATATTTAATTAAAAAAACACATTTTCGTTGAAATAAATACAGTTTCGTTGGTCAATAATTTATTTCTAACGAATCCATCATTGTGCAATTCAATATACTGTCAAAAAATAAATATATAGATAAATATACATTTATTTATATATCTATTTTTTTTAACAGTATATTTAATTGCAAAATGATGGATTCGTTAGAAATAAATTATTGATCAACGAAAGTGTCTTGATTACAAAGAAAATGTGTTTGATTAATTTAATATATTAACTATTAGAGGCATCGGCATTCGGCATCATTGCCGGCTATTTTTGAAGTACTCCGTACGGACCGCCTGTCAATCCACGGCCGCATATTCAGCCGCAAACAATGGTCTTGTTCATTTTTTACGGGTCCGTTTACGATAGGGCCGTAGATTCATACATAGTGTGCACTGTGCAGCCGCATATCCTATACTTCCAAGCATACACACGAACCACCAAAAATACCGCCGCACAATTACAGCCGCAAATACAGCCGCACTCTTACAACGTGTGAACCGAGCCTCAAATTGAAAAAAAAAAGGAATTTGTTTTGATTTCCTGGAGTTTTGCATTTACACCGTACGCCCTATGGTAAAACTGACTAGTTATGCATGTTCCTCAAGTCGTTACGACAGCGATATATAACATGTATAACTTTTATATTATCTGATGGCTTGTAAAAAATTTAAACCATTGTTTACAAATATACGTTCCTTAACCCCTTAAGGACAGAGCCTGAAATGGCCTTAATGACAGAATTTTATGAATATGACCAGTGTCACTTTATTCATTAATAACTTCGGGATGCTTTTACCTATCCGGCTGATTCTGAGACTGTTTTCTCGTGACATATTGTACTTTACATTTATGGTAAATTGGAGTCGATACTCATAACGAATCTTTTTGAAAAAACCCCAAATAATGTGAAAAAATGTGAAAAAATGCATTTTTCCAACTTTTAAACTTTTTTGCTTATACAGAAAGTGGTTATACCACATAAATTATATATTAAATAGCATTAGCAACATGTCTAATTTATGTTGGCAGCATTTATTAAACGATCTTTCATTTTTTTTAGACAATAGGAAGCTTAAAACATTAGCAGCAAATTTCCAAATTTTCAGTAAAATTTCAAAATCAGATATTTTTAGGGACCTGTTCAGGTTTAAAGTGTATTTGAGGGGCCTGTATGTTAGAAAGCCCCACAAAGCACCCCATTTCAGAAACTGCACCCCCCACACTCTGCAAAAGCATATCCAGAAAGTGTTTTAACCCTTTAGGGGAGTCACAGAAATAAAAGCCAAGTGTGTAAGAAATTTGAAAATTAAAAATTTCTGTGCAGAGATTTTATTGTAATCCAATATTTTTCATAATTATAAACCTATTATCAGAGAAATGCACCCCAATAATTATTGCTCCGTTTCTGCAGTTTATAGAAATACCCCATATGTGGCCCTATTGCGCTACTTGACGCAACCACAAGCCTCAGATATAAAGGAGCGCCTAGTGAATTTCAATGCCTCCGTTATATTTGGTCATTTTTGACTGTACCACTTCAGGTTGGCAGAGGCTCTGGGGTGCCAAAACCTAAAAAACACCCCTAAAGGGACACCATTTAGAAAACTACACCCCTCAAGGAATGTAAGAAGGGGTGCAGTGAGCATTTGGACCCCACAGGTGCTTCACAGATTTTCCGAACAATATGGCGTGAAAAAAGAAAAATTTATTTTTTACACTAAAACGTTGTTCTAGCCTTCAATTTTTAATTTTCTTAAGATAAGATAAGGGATAAGGGATAAGAGGGAAAAAAAGACACAAAATGTGTAGCGCAGTTTCTCCCGAGTACGGAAATACCCCACATGTGGCGATAAAGTGCCAAGGGGGCGCAGGACGAGCCTCCAAAGGGAAGGAGCACCAATTGGCTTTTGGAAGCTGAATTTCACTGGAAAGGATTTCAAGGGCCATGTCGCATTTACAGAGCCCTCGTGCTGCCAAGACACTGGAAACCCCCCACAAGTGACCCCATTCTGGAAACTGCACCCCTCAAGGAATCTAACAAGGGGTGCAGTGAGCATATGGACCCCACTGGTGACGGGCACAAATGTGGAACAATGTGACGTGAAAGGGAAAATTTTCATTTTTTCACTTTCATGGCACAAATGTGCCCGTCATCAAGGGGTCCATATCCTCACTGCACCCCTTGTTAGATTCCCTGAGGGGTGCAGTTTCCAGAATGGGGTCACTTATGGGGGGTTTCCAGTGTTTTGGCAGCACGAGGGCTCTGTAAATGCGACATGGCGTTCATCATCCATTCTAGCCAAATCCAACCTCCAAAATCCAAATGGCGCTCCTTCCCTTCGGAGGCTTGCCCTGCGCCCACATGGCACTTTATGTCCACAAGTGGGGTATTTACGGACTCGGGGGAAATTGCTCTACACATTTAGTTTTTTTTTCCTCTTTTAACCCCCTGTGAAAATGATAAACCAACCTTTAAAAAGGCTAAACCAACATTAAAGTGTAAAAAATTTAATATTTCATTTTCACGCCACATTGTTCCACATTTGTGCCCGTCACCAGTGGGGTCCATATGCTCACTACACCCCTTGTTACATTCCCTGAGGGGTGTAGTTTCCATAATGGGGTCACTTGTGGGGGGTTTCAACTGTCTTGGCAACACAGGGGCCTTTTGAATGCAACATGGCCCCTCGAAATCCATTCCATCCAAATCCAGCCTTCAAAAACCAAATGGCGCTCCTTCCCTTCGGAGGCTTACCCTGCACCCGCATGGCGCTTTATGTCCATATGTGGGGTATTTCCATACTCAGGGGAAATTACGCTACACATTTAGTGTTTTTTTTTTTATCTTTTAGCCCCTTGTGAAAATGAAAAAATCATGACAAGATTAATGATTTAGAGTAAAAATTTTACAAAAATTACACTAAATGTTGGTCTAGCCTTGATTTTTTCCATTTTCACAAGGGGTTAAAAAAGAAAATGAACACAAAACGTGTAGGGTAGTTTCCCCTGAGTACGAAAATACCCCACATGTGGGCATAATGTGCCATATAGGCACAGGGCAAGCCACCAAAGGGACAGAGCGCCATTTAGAGGCTGGAATGGAGGATGGAGGCCATGTCGCATTTACAAAGCTCCTGTGCTGCCAGGACAGTAGAAACCCCCCACAAGTGACCCCATTCTGGAAACTACACCCCAAAAGGAATCTAACAAGGGGTGCAGTGAGGATATGGACCCCACTGGTGACGGGCACTTACGTAGAACATGTGCCGAGAAAATAAAAAATACCATTTTTTTCATTTTCACGTCCCAAATGTGGCCGTCACCAGGGGGCCATATCCCCGCTGCCCCCCTTGTTAGATTCCTTATCGGGTGTAATTTCCAGAATGGGGTCACTTGTGGGGGGTTTCTACTGTCCTGGCCGCACAGAGGGTTTGTAATTGCATCATGGCATCCTCTAATGGGAATGGCGGCCATACCTATTTAGCTGGGGAAAAGGGACAATTCTAATTTATTTGGGGGTATTAGGCCAATTATTAGTTTATAAGGTTGAAAATGACAGGTGTCCATCAAATTCAACCTGTGTTGACCCAGAGGAAGGCAAAAAACCCTCGTGAGGCAGACGACAGTAGCCTCATCACAGGGAAAAAATTCCTTCCCAACTCCATAATGGCAATCAGAATAATCCCTGGATCAACGTGACCCCTGAAATAGGAATAAGGGACAGAATTTAGATAATGTAGAACCCCAATGACGTGTGGTACGCCTTGGAGCGATCCAGTATGCAGAGGCCAGGGGTGATCAGGACAGGTGTCACACGGGAAAATGGTGTCCTTCCTGATCCCCCTGTTACGCCACACTCTGCACTTCTTCTGGGGTCTCCTGTTTTCCAGTGTGGGGGAAGTCACCTGGAAAATGTTGCCCTGGTGCGATACGGGGTCCTTCATATCCAGAAGCGCTGGGTCCGCTCCATTGCTGCTAAATATTAGGGCTCTATTACTACTTCTGATATTTTCGGATCGTGCCGAAAGCTACAGGGCAGCGAGGGACCGGAAGAGGGGGTGCTGGTATAAAAGTTATCCCCGTACAGGTGGTAACCTTTATCCAGCAGTGGGAATATCAGTTCCCGGACGATCCTCCCGCTTGTTCCGAGGATGGGGGGGGAGGGGGCATCTGGGGGCTGGATTCGGGTGTCCCTTCCTACATACACTCTAAGGGTACGTGCACACTGCAGAATCGCGACAGATAACCCTTCGCGCATTCCGCAGTTGGCACCCGCCGGCGGAGTGATGCAGGCACACGTCTCCAGATTCTATGCACGGGCGGATTCCGCTCTCCGTCCAACGTATTCATTCTTTGGATGGACGATGGAATCCGCCTGTGCATAGAATGGAGTCTATGACACGGGTAGAGACATGCACCTGCACCAGTCCGCCGGCGGGTGCCAGCTGCGGAATGCACAAAGGGTTATCCTTCGCCATTCCGCAGTGTGCACGTACCCTAAATCTGTAAGAGTACCCAGAGGTACGCTCACAGAGTTTGTAGAATTTCACGCCATACCGTCATCTCTTATTGGGACGGTACTGGCAGAAAAGATGTGTCTGGGGGGCAGCGTACGCTACGCTACCCCCCAGACATGTCACTGGATGATGAGGATGAATGGAGGAAAGAAGGATCCCCCCATTCATCCTCACTGGCTGTTTCGGTGTCGGAGGTAATAATAACGTATGCGTCCGGCGCCGAAAACACCCTGGGGGCCATCTTTATACGGGGACTAGTATATGGGGTATGTAGTGGTGTAGTGTCAAACTTTATTCAATGTAGTGTGGTGTAATGTAGTGTTTTTTACGTGTTTTTTTTTACAGTAAGTATAAAAAAAACCTACGCCAACAAAGGCGTTGCTGATAAATGCCGCACTTATGTGCGGCACTTATCAGCAGACCGTGGCAGTAGGATATAGAAAAAAAACACCCTACGCAAAAAAGGAGGAGTTGCTGATTAGCAGCGCACTTTCGTGCGATGCTGATCAACACTCAGCGGCAATAGGGTGCGGAAAATAGAAGAAAAAAATGTGGGAAAAAAAACCCAAAACTTTTTCTACATTCTGAACATCCCTGTAGCTGCTGATAAGTGTATTACACATATCAGCCGCTAGGGGGCAGCAGAGCGCATAATCCGGAAAAAGACGAGGCTGGAGCCGAAAATAGCCGAAAAAAGCCGATGGGGACCGCCGGAAAGAGCCGAAGACCGAATGAGAAGACAGAGGACGACGCGAACCCGGAAGACGCCGATCAGGACCCCGGGACAGGTGAGTAATGTACAAATACCTGCTCTGGACCCCTCAGCTACCTAGCTGAGGGGTCCAGAGCAGGTATTTACTATTTTGGGGGACTCTGATCGCCGTGCCTCCGGCCCGATCGCCGTGAACGGCCAGCCGCTACCGGCTGGCCGTTCACGGCGATCGGGCCGGTGGCACCGTGACCACCATTACTTTTTACAGTAATGGCGGTCGGTGCCGTCCTCGGACAGCACCGACCGCCATTTTTTTCCAGGTCATCGGGTCACCGATGACCCGGAAAGTTTCCGATCGCCGCTATTGGCTGATCTGAATTGATCAGCCAATAGCGGCGATCGTAAGCACGGGGGGTGTTAACCACCCCCCGTGCCGAGAAGCGAAGATGGCCTGCTATGATATATAGCAGGCCATCTTCCCCGATCGCTGTGTGCGAACACGCAGCGATCGGGGAAACATTGGGCGTAAATTTACGCCCTGATGCGCTAAGTACCAGGGCGCGAGGGCGTAAGGGGTTAAAATCGCTGTATTCTCAGGCTTATAGCGCTTTTATTCTTTGGTCTATGGGGCTGTGTGAGGTGTCATTTTTTCGCCATGACATGTACTTTCTATCGGTACCTACGACTTTTTGATCAATTTTTATTACATTTTTTCTGGATTTGATGCAACCAAAAATGCGCAATTTTGCACTTTGGAATTTTTTTGCGCTTATGCCGTTTACCGTGCGAGATGAGTAATGTGATTAATTAATAGTTCGGGCAATTACGTGCGCGACAATACTAAATATGTTTATTTATTTGTTTATTTATATTTATAAAATGGGAAAAGGGGGGTGATTTGGACTTTTAATAGGGGAGGGGATTTTTTATTAATAAAAAAACATTTTTACTTTTATTTTTACTTTAACTAGAAGTCCCCCTGGGGGACTTGTATATAGACAGCACTGGTCTCTCATAGAGATCAATGCTGTGTATATACACAGCAAAGATCCATCAGATCGGTGATAGATTGCTATGGCCTGCTGCAGGCCATAGCTATCTATTGCCGAGCCGGGATCAGCGTCATTCCGACGCTGAGCCCTGGAACGGGCAGAAGAACGGATCTCCCCCCCGCGATCGCATCGCGGGGGGAGATCCCCCACTAGACACCAGGGACATGTGGTTCAAAGCCTCTAAGTGCAGCTGTCAGGTTTTGCAACGGGACCCGCGCCGGCTAATAGAGGCACTGCCCGGCTGCACATGTCAGCCGGAATCAGTCCTGCGGGACCCCGCTCTGAACACCCCCCCGCGGCACCATGACGTGTCAGATACGTCATGGGTCGCTAAGAGGTTAATATTTAAATAGGTCTTCAAAGGGAAATAAAATAACCAGTGGTTTGGTATAAACATTGAATCACGAATTAGTAAAATTTACTTTACTGTCAAAATTATTTACTTTGAGTTATCCTTTTCTCTTTTACTAGTCCAATGGCATTACTAAAAGGCTAAGTCCTTTTCCTGAAAATATGTGGCTATTATTAATTGATGCGTTGATTTTGGAAACCATTATATCAACATGACAGCTCTCAAAGTCTTAGTGTATTATTTTTCAACTTTTTATTCTGTTCACTGGAAAATTTACCAACTTATTTCGTATTCTAACTCATGTCCAAACAACCTCTCCAAAAATCCCTCTTCAAACTTCAAGGCAAGAGAAATCACATTTCCTAAGAAACATCCAGATTGGTTTAGAATGTTCTGATTAAAAAATAAATAGAGATAAATTGTGACTGCTTCCATATGATCATCTTTGAAAGGGTTGTCTAGAGTGAAAAAATTGAACAAGGTGGGGGATGGTGTAAAATAATAAAGCAGCTTCCATGCTGATGCTTCTGGCCTCCCCCTGGTTACTAATTTTCCTCCATAGGAATTGCTCTGCTCAGCCAATTCACTGACTGAGACAGGACACCACTGCAGCCACTGATTGAGCTGTCCCTTTGGGGTCAGCAATTCACAGGAACAAGCAAAAAGCAGTGACAAATGGGAGGCCTGTAGCATTGGTGGCAATTTCTGAAATCCTTAAAGTGAGTGCAACCAGGCAGTATGGAAAGATACACAAATACTCTAAACCTGGAATACTTTGTTCAGATGTACTAACACTTCTATGTGTAGACTTAGGGGGACATTTATTAAGTCCGACATTTTTTACACCGGACTTATAAATGTCCCCGCATCTCCGGCGCTATGGAGATTTATGTAGAGGCGGACTTCCTCTACATAAATCCCGTGCGCATCGGTGCGCACAGCCGAAAACCTACGCCACCTGAAAGGTGGAGTAGGTTTTCGGCTTATCTTTCAGTTTAAAAAATGATGAATCGCGCAGACTATGTGTCCGCGCCCCCCATCCCGCCCCCTCGGCGTACGCGGCGGAAAGTGGCGATTTGCGAATAATTTATTCGCAAAACGGCCATTTGTAAATAAAATAATATGCAAATCGGCACTTTCCGCCGAAAATACACAAACCGCCTCTTATTACATGTCGCATTTAGTCTTCAAATACACCAGATTATCAATGAGGTGGCCACAAAGTGTTCTCTTAGCATAAAGTATAGATTAAAGGGGTAGTGCGGCGCTCAGAAATTATTCACAGAATAACACACATTACAAAGTTATACAACTTTGTAATGTATGTTATGTCTGTGAATCGCCCCGTTCTCCGTGTCCCACCACCCCCACCTGTGTACCCGGAAGTGTTGGTGCATTATACATTACCTAATCCGTGTCGACGGCCGTCCACCATCTTGTGCCAAACGTCATCTTCGGACGGACGGACGGCCGAGTCGCTGCCGCCTGTCCCCCCTCCGCCGCGTCACAACTGTGCTCAGCCGTGATTGGCTGAGCACAGTTATGCTCAGCCAAGCGCGGCTGAGCATCGGATGATGCTGCAGAGGGCGGCCGGCATTCGGGACAGTCGGAGCTGTTCACCGGCCGCCAATCACATGGCGGCAACTCAGTGCATTTAGGCATGTAGACATGGTCAAGACAATCTCCTGCAGTTCAAACCGAGCATCAGTATGGGGAAGAAAGGTGATTTGAGTGCCTTTGAACGTGGCATGGTTGTTGGTGACAGAAGGGCTGGTCTGAGTATTTCAGAAACTGCTGATCTACTAGGATTTTCACGCACAACCATCTCTTTTTTTGCCATACATTTTAGAGTAAAATAAAAGGAGTCAGTAGAAAGTACAACTAGTCCTGCAAAAAACAAGACCTGATATATCTCTGTATATAGAAAAAGAGGTATGGATTTTAGAATGAAAACTTTTTTAACAGCAAAATATGAAAAAGAGGGTAATTTAAGGTATATTTAGGAAGCAATTTTTTTAACTTTTGAAAATATTGATTTTTTTTTAGACTTTTTATGGTGCGTTCACACCTACAGGATCTGCAGCAGATCTGCAGCAGATTTGATGCTGTGTTCAGTTATTTAAATGAAATCTGCTGCAGAAAATCAGCTGCAGATACTGTAGGTGTGAACGCACCATTAAAGTTATATTGTCACCCTTTTATATATAGGGAGTTCTCAGCGCCATTCTAAAAGTAACACTGTCACCCCATTTCTGTATGAGGACTACTCTACACAGCTGCAAAGCCTAAATTCTGCAGTTTTCATACCTTACTTTATAATAAATTTTTTGGTGCTTGGTCCAGTAAAAAAAGCTTTTTATTGTTGTAGGTTTGTGCCACCTGGACGGGACTTCACGGTAGCATCACCACTTAGCCCAGCCCACATTGTCGGTATAGGGGGAGGGGGCCTAGACATTCATGATGTTGCAGAGGAGCGGGGCCTACGGCAGAGATATGGGGTTCAATGGCTGCTAAGCCCCGCCCCTAGGACACTGTCCACCAACAATGCCATGCATTTTTGAGGGGAGAAACCACAAAGAAATCCTTTATATGGTAACATATGAAATGTCTACAATATAAGCTTAAGAATGGTGCCGAGACCTCCTTACATGGAAAGGGGGTGACAATATCACTTTAAGTCCCCCTGGTAGGAAACTTATATAGCTCAAAGTGCTATTACACAGCAGACTCCATTAGTAAAGTTAACATAGAAGCCACTGAGGCCTTTAGAAGGCCTCAAGCTGCTATGTTAATGGACTATCATTGCATTTAAGGGGTGCCAATGAGAGGTCTGACAGGACGGGCACCTGTCAGAAAACCACCATAAGCCAGCTTTAATAGCAGCATTTATGAGGTTAAATGATCGGCATCACTGCAGATAGCAGTTCACGCCCACTGTGTATAGAGCCACCCTGCACCATACTCCCCTTTCCCAGCCTGTCAAGCTAGTTTTCATGAGGATTAATCTGATGGCTAATAAATGTGCTAAGACAACATTTTTTGAGATTCATGCAACAGTTTCAATCCAAAACATTACTAAACTCAAATTCTTTACTTACCATCAAATTCTGCTAGCCTGGAAATATCCTCTCCAAGGTCAGCAGTTACTGGCAGAGCTTGCCGAACTTTCAGATTGGTCTCTCTGAAAAATATGCAATGATATACAGTCTGTCACATTAACCTTTATTAGTATTAATCGTCTTATCCACCTGTACTGTATAACACAGAAACAATAACACTATTTTGGCCTGTAGCCACCAGAAGTGACAATGATTACCAGCAGTTACACACCAGCATTAACAATACCCTTCTACTGAGATACAGAGTGATATTATTCTGTCATAAACATTGCCATTAGAGGTACCTTGCTTTGATTTATGCCCTGGAGCTGTCATTCCACACATATACAAAGACTGGTTTGTTATTGTTCAGGGTGCTCTCTATAATTACAATGAGGAGGCATGTGCTTCACAAAAAAGGTTTTGGTAGTTTGACTATTTTAAATGAGCTTTTCAATCCATTTTTTAAAGATATTTTATTAAAGATTTTCATTTATAACATTACAGGCATTATATTGAATATATTGTATTAAACTAAAGGCATTTTTAAAAGATAATTCAAATTAGACCAAAATAAGAAGTATTCCACTGGAAATTATTATAACGATAATGTAAAAGTAATGTAAAAAGTAATGTAAAAGCAAAATAAAGCCAATACATGAAACACAATCATTTAATTTTATACTATACTACATATCTTGCACAAAGTACCCAGCATACAATATACTTTTTCCTAGTAAATAGTTTTTGACCAGTTAGCAATAATGTATTAAACTGCCTAAATGGGTTAAACTGCCCGGAGCGGAGAATCCTCCGCTCCGGGCAGTTACAGGAGGGTGTCAGCGGTCCCACTGACCGCTGATCACCCGCTCTGCTGCCGCCGCCGGGCGGTAATTTATTCCGATGCGCCCGCCGTTAAAAGGCGTACGCATCGGAATAAAGCCCATTAGTGGCCGCCGTGAATATGCGTGCGGCGGTCACTAAGGGGTTAAAAAGCATAATGTGAAGCATGCCTTGGGTAAGTGGGTAAGTTGGTTTGCACTGCAAGCACACTTTATTGTAGCCTGGGCTTATTTGGTTACACAGTAGGTAGCTATTGGGGTAACTGTGTTATTACATGGGGTATCTATTATATCATTAGTGTAATTACTTTGTATTACATATACTTGTCATTACAGTATATCCAGTACTCCTCCTTACCAGGAATCAATATTAGTGATTATTGTACTGCCCAGTGCCTAATACATAATTCAAATCAGGTAGATAGATCAGGAGAAAAAAAACAAAACACTGAAAAAAAGAGAGGATTTTAATTAAACATACAAACTCTATGCAGGTGATGCCAACTGGCTTGATCTGAACTCAGAACACCAGGACTACAAAGCAACCGTGCTAACTCACTGTGCTGTCCGTAATATAAAACCAAGTGTAAACCCAAAGGGAATTTAATCAAATAAATTGAAACACTATGATTGCTGAATAAATATATAACTGTAAATAAATTATGTAAAATTATTTTATTGTAAACATAAGAAACGTCATCTATGTAATATCTGAAGAAAAAAGCTGCTGTCAGGAATGTAATCAAACTTTACTAGCTGTTTTGTGGTCTTAATTGCCTCATCATTCATTCATTGATACTTTAATGTTTACAATAGGAATATACTCCATCCGCCTGACATTAGCCGCAGCTGATTACCTATGATGTAGCACACAAACAAATACTTACAATTGTTACTCAAAATGTTAAACAAGATTCATAACTAAACATGAAATCAATTACAAGGTTGACTAGAACTATTACATTAAAGCAAAATAATGCTGTGGCGACAGTCAACTGATCATACACAAATGTACATCAGCTGGAACATGTATACTACTCAGTTTTTATGTAGCTTTTCTAAAGCCTAAATTAGCATCTCTATTACATGAAGGCCCTATTACACAAAGCGATTATCGGCCGCACACGGCCAATAATCGTCTCGTGTTATAGGATGCAGGATGTTGGCTGATCCGTTGTTTTTCAAAATGTTGAAAAATCAATATTCACAATAGCAGCGATCTGCTGCCAATGTTTTGCACAATAGAAGCGACAGCAGGAGACCACCGCTATCACCCGCTTGCTGACGG